>NC_049215.1:5475000-5577500 GCF_013347855.1 Anguilla anguilla | reverse complement strand
CACAGTGCCCTCTAGCGGTTCCAACTCACTCACAGTATTGCTCACCTAAATTGATATTGACGCAATTGGAAAGCGTTGTAGTGTTCCTCCATGTAAAGATAAATTTAAAATCGATAGAATTTTTCTACAGATCATAAAATTTTAAACGCGATACTTTCATCAGATGCTTGTGTATGATTATGTCGTTATTTTGGTGCGCGGTACTAGCGGAATGGGTCTTCGTATGGACCTTTCGACTGAAAAAAAAAGAAAATTAAATTAATTGCAAAAGAAGAAAAAAGAAGCCAATTAATTATACTGATTCATTGTGTTACGGCGTACACCCAACCGCACTCTCTTCTGTGTGGGGTTCATTATTACCTACACCTAACGAGCTGTAAACCCTGTTGCGTATGTGCCTGTGGGAGACAATGCAAACCAAAAGAAAACTGGTACTTACCCCCAGTATTACACAGCAGGACTCGCCATCGTCTCACGCTTCGCTGACGCCCCAACTGCAGACAGCAATCACGAGCCTGTATGTAACTACTGGGATTTTACAGCGAAAGCACCTCGGGGCGTAATATGAAGCACAGGTGTTTCCTAATTCCTTTTGTAAGGAACATTTGGTTCACGTGATTAAAGCGTAAAATATTACTTTATCATTTGTACACGAAAATTGGTTATTTTTAAAAGAATTTACAGTTATTTCTATTTTGCATTTTCTACAGACTTATTTACAGTTTCCTCTTGCCAAATTGTCCAGAATTAAGAATCGTTATTCTGACGTTCCATGACAAGTTACGATGGCAAATGACAATTATAGTCAGTTCATCAGTTCAACTACAGTATAACTTTGCAGTAGCTGTAGAAATTTTTTTTTGAAAGGGTAGCAATAATAGTAATAGTAGTAGCAGTCTTGTTGTGGTTGTGGTAGTAATAAAAATTAGGCTAGTGGTAGCATTTCATTAGCAGTAGTAATATTAGGAGTAGTGGTAGCAGGCTAATATTACAAGTAAAATCGTTCAAGTTGTGGTAGCAGTAATGTCATTAGTTTTGAGGTAGTAGTTCGTACTTCCCTAATGTAACATGGGGACAGGCTTGTTTCCTGCGGCTAGTCTGTTGACGTTATCCTTGGCTCCTATGCTGTCGTGTGCGCTTTAGAGTTCATGCTGTTAGCAGTAGTGAGAAAGCACACCTTCCACCTGTAGCATGTGACTGTGCTCTTCTGTACTTTAATCTGCGCGCACTGTGGTTTCCATGGTGATGGAAGGACAGGCGTGCAGACAGAGTAAAAACAATACACTTGGGAGCCCAGTCCTGACAGAAATTATATCTTTCCCCACCTAATTATCATCCTGTTAAACATATGCCAGTGTAATAATGGAAGCGATTGTCATGTGTGGGATGTTATGCATTCTTTATATTCGGCATATATTTGTTAAATACCTTCTTTATGCAGTTGTGTGTGTGTGTGTGTGTGTGTGTGCTTTGCCAACTTCTTGTTATCCACATCACACTTGACTTCTTCCATGGAGAGGATTTAAGGAGTTTTCATATTGACATTGGCAAAGAGGTGAGACTCATCTTTGCTAAGGATTTTATTAGTAACTATTTAATTTCATGCCAGAGATTACTATGAAATCCAGATCATCCAAGGGAGGTGCAGAATCAGCAATGGCTTTAACTATGAAATGGTACAAGCCTGTTTTTCCTCAGAAAAGACAACCTTTCATGGTGTGCCAACAAAAATATCTGGGATGCTGGAATGGTAATACTTAATTTATGTAGTCTACCCAAATCCACGCAGATTCTGTGGAGATAGCAGTGTTCATAGTGGATTAGTGTATACAATTATCGCTACAGTATAGTTGCACTATGCCGAAATCATGTTACCGGTAGCAGAGGGATTAATTTATCACTTTGGTCTGGAAATGCTGAGGATTACTGCAGTAACTATGGATTATGAAACCATGAAGATTACAATCTCATCCACTGTATTTCCTAGAAGCCACTCTGGGAACTATTTTATTCAACCCCACCATACTCCTACAAGCCCACCATACTGCTACTGCTATTATTATTCATATAGAACATTACAACATGAGAGCATTTGCTGAAGAGGCTTTCCTTTCGCCTCGCTTCTTTTAACTGTTAAATCACAAATCCTTCCCAATGGTGAAACTGGTACAGCCAGTACCCTTCCTGACATCTCACGCCCAGTACTTTGTACTGGTGTCCAGTAATGGCCTGGTTGTGTAAGCTTCTCTGCCGTCAGTCTACAACAAAGATGGTAAATGGTAATGGTAAATGGACTGCATTTATATAGCGCTTTTATCCAAAGCGCTTTACAATTGATGCCTCTCATTCGCCAGAGCAGTTAGGGGTTAGGTGTCTTGCTCAAGGACACTTCGACACGCCCAGGGCGGGGTTTGAACCGGCAACCCTCCGACTGCCAGACAATCGGTCTTACCTCCTGAGCTATGTCGCCCCCAAGATCATCCGATCCAAACGGCAGGGCGATGAGATCGCACGGTGCTATTTTTTCTACTTCAGAACTCAAAATGCTCCACCGATGTGGAAAAGATTCAATCAGCTATGTGGCAGAGACTCATTTCAGCAATCAACTGCACACAGAGATAACGAGCTGAACCGTGAGAGATAACGCAACACCATGCAATCTACATAAATCACAGGATTTATCTCACAGATAAAATATATCATCTTTTACACCCTTATTTTTCCCCAGTCACATGTTCAGGAAATGATGTCACAGCTGGTGTCACATGGACTGCACAAAAGAAACGTGCTGTTTGTAGAACATGGATCACTGGCATCATAGAGCCACGGAAGTAAAGCAAAAGGCTCTGAGTGGCCACAGTCAATAAGGGCATGTTCCACCATCAGCAATCATCAATCCTGTATCAGCCATGGATAATTAAATGAAGCATTCAATTTAAAGGGGTGCAGATGCGGCTCGAGTAGATGCAGTGCTGTTTAATGTGGGGAGAATCGGCACTGGGCTGAAGCCAAGCCGGCTCCTGGCACTTAGAATCTGACAGAACCACAACGGCATTCCCAGGTCCAGAGAAGAACCTACACTCTCATAAAACGAGGTAAGAAAAAGTGCTCAAAATGGTACAAATTCTCGCTACTGCAGTGCTACCCTATAGGTACATAAAGTCGTACCCTTAACATTTTTCGCTTGAGAAATGGTATTTATTAGCACCCAAACACAGCATGATTGTACTTTCTGGGTACATTTGGGAAATTTGTTCCCAAAGAACAAAAGAATTGTTGCACAAAAAAAAATGTACCTCCACTGCACCTTTACTTCTGAGAGTGTAAACTCCCCTGACCCCCATCAGAACCAGAACAGAACTGACACAACCCAAGCAGAACCAGACCTTTTTTCTCCATAAGCTAAATATCTGCACGTTATTGGAGATAAGCTTGGAGAAATTGCATAAGGGAGAAAGGGCCATTTTGTGGATTGTGTTGATGAACAATGTAATTAGAGACTGTTAAACTCCAGAATAAGCAAAATAAAAGAAAACAAACGAGCATTAATGAACCAGTCTGCTTTTCCAACAAAGAAATCAGTAAACAACCGGCGCTTCGGAGAGATCATGTGCCAAAATAAAGCCTTCTAAGAGCAACACTGCACCCTGCAGTAAAACAGAGGAAATGCAGGACATCTTCATTTCCAGGGAAGGGGTTCTCAGACTCTGTCCTGTGGCCCCAGTGTATGTATACTTACTACCAAAGGCTTCAAGTTCAGATCAGTCAGATCAACTCATTTTCTCTAAGGTGCGATATGACACACAATTAGAAAGAGGCAGCGTGTTTTAATTGATTAAAATTATAGCCTGAGAAGTCAAATCAATGGAGACCTAATTGCTGTGGCCTCCTGGTCACTGAAACCAAACCACTGGCAGAGAATGAAGAGTTCAAAGAAAGACAATAACCGAGTCGGCATGGGTTCCATTGAAGTTTTAAGAAAAAAATACTGAAAAATAGATTAACTAACTGACCAAGACATTGGCAACAAAAAAAACTCAACACATACAATGGGCCCCAGGACCAAGTTTGAGAACCTCTATTCTAGATTGTGTGCCACTTGCAGTGAACTGTTCGTGGTGGTTATGATTGTGCACCTGTATACAAATGCAAACATCACATGCACACACACACATCACATGCGCGTGCGCGCACACACCCGCACGCACACAGTCCATAACTGCATAACTTTTAAATAAAAAAAAACCATTTCATCAGATCTTTAAATATCAAAACTTATCTTAAACTTGTGCCCAATGTGGGCAGTTTACCCCCAAAAGGCCATGAAAGATAAATAATCATGTAAAAAACATACACACACTGTAATCCTTCGATTACGCAGCGATATAGTTATAGGCAATAAGAGCGATTTCCCAGCACAGCCGTAACCGCGCGTAATGCTGCTAGTTTACAGCAGGGCGGCGGTGGCGAGAGAGCAGGCCAGCAGCGCGGACCACAGGGCCCCGGTCGCGGCGGCGGCGGCGCTGGGCGTGGTGACGGGCACGGTCGCCGTGGTGGTGGTGAGGTTGAAGGCCTTGTCGTGCACGTAGCCGATGATGGAGCGCGCTCCGACGTACGCCTCCTCGCACGTCGGCCCGATCTGCTCCTCCGGCAGACGGAACCCGTGCTGGCCCTTGTCCCGCAGCTCGAAGGTGAAGGAGAACGGGATCCCCGTCAGCCGCGCCCAGTCACGCGAAGAACCCGAATTCGGGTCTGAAACCAGAGAGAAACACTGAGGAGCACAGTAATGCACAGAGAACAGCTCACTGAGGAGCAGAGTAATGCACAGAGAACAGCCCACTGAGGAGCACAGTAATGCACAGAGAACAGCCCACTGAGGAGCAGAGTAATGCTCAGAGAACAGCCCAGTGAGGAGCACAGTAATGCACAGAGAACAGCCCACTGAGAAGCACAGTAATGCACAAAGAACAGCCCACTGAGGAGCAGAGTAATGCACAGAGAACAGCCCACTGAGGAGCAGAGTAATGCACAGAGAACAGCCCACTGAGGAGCAGAGTAATGCACAGAGAACAGCCCACTGAGGAGCACAGTAATGCATAGAGCACAGCCCACTGAGGAGCACAGTAATGCACAGAGAACAGCCCACTGAGAAGCACAGTAATGCTCAGAGCACAGCCCACTGAGGAGCACAGTAATGCACAGAGCACAGCCCACTGAGGAGCACAGTAATGCACAGAGCACAGCCCACGCTCACTGAGGAGCACAGTAATGCTCAGAGCACAGCCCACTGAGGAGCACAGTAATGCACAGAGCACAGCCCAGTGAGGAGCACAGTAATGCACAGAGCACAGCCCACGCTCACTGAGGAGCACAGTAATGCACAGAGCACAGCCCACTGAGAAGCACAGTAATGCACAGAGAACAGCCCACTGAGGAGCACAGTAATGCAGAGAGAACAGCCCACTGAGGAGCAGAGTAATGCACAGAGAACAGCCCACTGAGGAGCACAGTAATGCACAGAGAACAGCCCACTGAGGAGCACAGTAATGCAGAGAGAACAGCCCACTGAGAAGCACAGTAATGCACAGAGAACAGCCCACTGAGGAGCAGAGTAATGCACAGAGAACAGCCCACTGAGGAGCACAGTAATGCAGAGAGAACAGCCCACTGAGAAGCACAGTAATGCACAGAGAACAGCCCACTGAGGAGCACAGTAATGCAGAGAGAACAGCCCACTGAGGAGCAGAGTAATGCACAGAGAACAGCCCACTGAGGAGCAGAGTAATGCACAGAGAACAGCCCACTGAGGAGCACAGTAATGCACAGCATTGTGCACAGAGTGATGTCACAAAGCCCTTGTCTACCCGGTCTGAACTGCCCGCCGTAAGCCCTGTGATAGAGTGTTCTTACACAGGACGTCGGGGGAGGTGCCCACGGTGTAGACCATCCCATGCACGCCCTTCATCGCCTCAGCAGCCGCCAGACCAACCCGCATCTGCAGGAAACAGGGAGATGCGCACCGTGAGAAGGTAAATACACACACACGCACACACGCACGCACGCACGCACGCACGCCTCAGACTCTCAACCCCAGGCTCACCAGCTCGTCGTAGTTGGGGGCCGAGATCTGCGGGTGCCCGTAGGGCACGAGGATCAGCTGCCCGTAGGAGTGTATGGTGAGGAAGCAGAGGATGTCCTCGGCCCTCTGCTGCACAAACTCGGTCACTGCAACCGCCTCCCTCTCCGACAGCGGCGCGGGCCCGCAGTATATCTCAGAACAACAGTTCCTGGAGATTCCCACCACTGAGGAGAGGGAGAGACAGAGAGAGGGAGGGGGGGAGAGGGAGGGGGGGGGGGGAGGGAGAGGGAGAGAGAGAGGGAGGGGGGGAGGGAGAGAGAGAGGGAGGGGGAGAGGGGGAGGGAGTTTCACGTCCGTCTTTATTAAGAAAAACATTTTTGTTTGATAGTGGATGACCGAGTTCCTGCAATAACACATAACTTTCCCGGGTAGGTCACTGCCGTTGCACCCTTGAGCAAGGCTTCAGTATATATCCAGCTGTATAAATGGATACAATGTAAAATGCCGTGTAAAAGTTGTGTAAGTCGCTCTGGATAAGAGCGCCTGCTAAATGCCTGTAATGTAATGTAATTATTAACTGCACCACTGAATTAAAGCGAATAGAATAAGCGAAAAATAGTGAGCACGTTATCGTTTCAACGAGCGCATTTCCGATTGCACGTTTTCACGTATGTTTAGGGGCGTTTGGGAGGACGGTTCATCGCACGGTCGGGGGAACGCAGAGGAAACTCACTGCCCCAGTTGGCGTAGAAGTTGCGGTTGAGGTCCGTGCCGTAGCAGGTGCAGTCGGCTTCCCGGGACGCCGACCTGGTCTTCCTCCAGAGGCGGGTCTGAAACGGCGAGAGACGTTTAAGACGGCAACAGTCGCACGGCCCAGCTTTTCCCGCCGAAATCTTTACGGACGGAAAAAAAAAACGGGACTCGAAAAACCAGACGGGCCCAGAGGGGGGAAGGGACTCACGCTCTCGTTCACCCAGGAGTACCGGTAGCCGTCGACGTTCAGCACCGGAGTGACGTAGATGTCCACGTTCTTGAGCATGAGGTTCAGGCGCTCGTCTGTTTTGTACGTCCGTAAAATCTGTTTTTGAAAGAGTGTGAAAGAGTGTGAGGTGGCGACAGGGACACGGGGAGACGCGAAGACCCCGCCCCTCCCTGCCGCACTCCAATAGCCCCACCTCAAACTGCGCCAACCAATCCCCACACCCGATAGCCTAAATGCATCAACCAATACACAGCCCTCCCTATTAGCCCTGCCCGGCGCGGCGCCAAGCAAAACCGCCCGCCACTCACTGGCCACGCCCCTCACTGGCCACGCCCCTCACCTCTTTGACAAACCACTGGCAGAAAGCCGGAGCGATCCACTCCCTGGCGTGGATCCCGCAGTCCATCCAGATCGCCTTCTTCCGACTGCTGGACTCCAGGCCAATCTGGGAGGCAACAGGAACACAGCTGCCATGTCAAACACTCCTTTTGACTCCGTCGCCCAGCTTGCACAGCTGCGCGTTACAGGTAAACGTGTCCCCAGGGGAAACCCGCCGCTGTGCAGCCGCGTGAAAGCCAGACGCCGCCACAGCAGGGTCTAAACCGTGCGCGCTGTTGTGTGTGCTGAAAGATGTGTGCTTCCAGCAAAAAGGGAGCCTCTTATTGGCTGACGGGTTTAAATCCCATCATGCCTGTATGTCTCCCATGTGCACTGTTGTGTGTGCTGAAAGATGTGTGCTTCCAGCAAAGAAAGCCTCTTATTGGCTGACGGGTTTAAATCCCATCATGTCTGTATGTCCCCCACCCATGTGTCGAATGCAAGGATACAGAGCCCCCTCCCCCCCCGGGGGCTGGACTTACCTTCAGAAGGGTGATATTATTGCCCTCGTACGTCTGGCCGTACACCTGAGAGGACACCAGCCCCGGATTCGCCTTCACCACCTGCTCCATCCACGTGAATATCTGCAAGACACAAGCAGCTGCACAGTGAGACCGGCAGCGACAGCCCACTCATCGGAGAGGGTGCGGTCTCTCTCAGCTCTTACTGGGCGTGAGAGCAGGGGGACGGTCTCTCTCAGCTCTTACTGGGCGTGAGAGCAGGGGGACGGTCTCTCAGATCTTACTGGGCGTGAGAGCAGGGGGACGGTCTCTCTCAGCTCTTACCGGTCGTGAGAGCAGGGGGACGGTCTCTCTCAGCTCTTACCGGGCGTGAGAGCAGGGGGACGGTCTCTCTCAGCTCTTACCGGGCGTGAGAGCAGGGGGACGGTCTCTCTCAGCTCTTACCGGGCGTGAGAGCAGGGGGACGGTCTCTCTCAGCTCTTACCGGGCGTGAGAGCAGGGGGACGGTCTCTCTCAGCTCTTACCGGGCGTGAGAGCAGGGGGACGGTCTCTCTCAGCTCTTACTGGGCGTGAGAGCAGGGGGGACGGTCTCTCTCACCTCATCCATAGGGTGGTACGTGGTGTAGTTGTACTTGTCCAGCTGCAGGACCTGCTGGCCATTCTCCACAGCTCTACAAATACCAGTACAGAGTAGCAAAGCTTCATTAAGCACCAGCTATACACATTCAACATTAAGCACTACACACCAGCATGCGCACGCACACACATAGACTACTATGAGAAAACAGCAGCAACACATACAGCACTATAGTGCATCTGTAACTGCCACACACCCACAGTGCTATTGTATGACCTAGCTGTAACACACACACACACAGCTATCGTAGGATTATAACTGCAAACCCACAGATACAGCGGTTTATCGTTTCATTTTGCCCTGCAGCACCGAGAGAACTTCCCGCCAGAGGCAAATTGACTTTTTTCCCCTCATCTACTTGTTCTCGCAACCACCACCAGGTGGCAAATGTGAGCCATCATAAGAGTGGTCCGCCCCAACTTTATTCGCAACCATTTAGGTCTATTTTGGGCTAATTGTCCTCAGTACTCTGAGTTTCGATTGCGCTTTCTGAATGGGAATAATTCCATGCATTTTATTTCACCCATACCACAGATTTCTTTGATTAATTTTATTTCGATTGAGTTTCGACTGCCATAGTTATGTTATCACTGGATAAACCTAAAATGTTTACTTTATTTGTGGAATAGCTATGTCTGTGACGACATACCGTATCTCGTTCTTTGAATTTCTTTGACTAGTCATACAATGCGACCAGTCGGAATTATAATTCAAGATACCTGCTATTATAACCGGACTAGTAAGAACGATAATTCAAGATACGAATACCTCATCAAAATACCTTTTAAAATGTTAATATTTGAGTTACGATTAGTCATAATTTAAATTGAGATATCTGGAATTCATGTTTTGGATGGTCAAAACTGAATTGTAGATATCTTTAATTGGAGGTTCCAAACAACTTCATGTCGAACAGTAACTTCAGTCTTATGACACAAAATTTAATCTGAGATATCTGAAATGAGCATTTTGACTAGTCATACATGAACTATAGACATCTGTAATGCGACTCCGGTTATGCGAATAAATGTAAAAAGAACTTGCCATAAGAGGCTGACCAGTTGTCTAGTGAAAGAAAATGACGTCAACAGCAATTCTTTTTTCGACATCAACGCAGTATAGTGGAAGGTCTCTTTACGACACTCCGCTGCCCCCTACTGTTACACACATGTACACCCACAGCACTAGAAAACAACCATAACCACTGGAAAGTGCTAGATGTGATCATATCTTCACGAGGATAAAAAAATAAGTTAAATATATAACGGTTAGTCACTCTGCATGGAAAACCAAAGGTCTGAACCCTGTGGCTAAACTCTTCATGACATCGCTGCAGGGAAGCACTCACCTGTATGAAGCTCCGCCACCACTCTGCAGGAACAGAGCCAACACAAGCAGCCCAGCAGAACCCAGCATGGCCGTGCTTACTTCACAGTGTCCTAACTTAAAGTCCTACTCCAGCTCTCCACCTACAGCGCTCACCGACTCGGGGGTTTCGCCTCCGCTTTTAAAAGGGTCAGCAGGCGTGACCAGATGTGAGCACGCAGCTCAGCCCCGCCCCTCACCTCATCATAACCCCTCTCCTCCCACCGCCATAAAGATTGGACGCACAATCTTATCTGCGATGTACGCTGATTATTCATTTTCGCCCTCTTGTCAACCCCCACAGGCATGCGCTAGCCCGTCTTCCTGTAGTTAAACATGAATGCAGTTTACCAACAGGTCCTGGACACTTGCTTTGATATTTAGGCTACTTGAGGGTTAGAGTCTGAGTTGGGGCATATCAAAAATCTTTTTAAACTTTTATATACATGCTGTACTTAGAAAATAAAATGACACATTTGTGACTAAAAGTACTACAAAACACACACACACACACAGAATTGATTGCAGTTTAGCTCAATTGAACTCAATATTCTGGAGACACTAGTGCTTTGTACAAAGTTTGGGAGGGCTAATCAACATCGACTCAGCTAGCCTGTTGATTCAAATAATCCATGAAGAGAAAGAAAAAAAACCTCTAACATAGCAAAAAGTAGGCCTACTCATTTTAAACACGTTGCTCGAGTCTGTGAAGGACTATCACCACAGCGTTGTAGGCTTTATGTTGACAAAACAGGATTTGAGTTTTACTGAATGTGAATCTCCTGCCAGGCTCAAAATCTTGAAAAAAAAAAAAACAAAAAAAAAAAAACTATTTGGCATTTTAAGAATTGGTCATATAAAAGCACATTTTGTGAGTGTGCATGTGTGTGAGTATATGTGCGTGCGTACAGATGTGTGTGAGTGTGTGTGCTCAAGTGTGTGTGTGTGTGTTCAAGGGTGAGGTGCATAAAATTAGTGGAGAGAATGAGAGCTGTTTACTACACTCTGTTCCCATCACCCAATCAGTGATTATCGCTGTGATAGAGGGGCAATAACTTTCATTCAGCTGAGTCAAAGGCAATACTCAGTTCTGCCCAAAAGCACTGCACAGGCGCTCACTACTAAACTTGGCTTCGAGAATGGAATAATGTCATCCAAATAGTTTCGAAAGATTCCCAGATTAGCTTTGTTTCCAGGCAGCTACGTAGGGTGTGGTAAAAAGACCTCTACTTTTAGACTCACAGCAGGTGACAGGACTGATTTCACACGCCACTGGATGGGCTGTTCCGGTAAGGGAGTGTGGGGGGGGGGGGGGGGGTTGTAAAAGAATGAGGGAGGACTTCCTCAGAGATGGTTCCCGAGGCAGGGTGGGTGCAGGTCAGCCAGAGACTCTGCTTTCCGCCAGCAAAGCTCCAGGCACCCAGAGGCACCTGGTTTATCAGATATAAACCCCTCCTCTGGGTGGCGCTGGCCCTCCAATGGCACGGTGTGCTACAGAGCGCAAGACAGTCACAGGCCTGTGTGTGTGATGGGAGGAGTGCTGCTCTATGGTGGCAGATCACATAGGGGTGACCCACAACTGGTGATCTGTGATGGGGGAGCAGCACACACACTTGCAACACAAAATACACACAATAGGGCCGTCTGGGTAGTGTAGAGGTATAAGCACTCGCCTACCACCGCAGAGACTCGGGTTCAATCCCCAGCAGCGGTACTTCCGACTCGGTAAGACGTTCCTACGAACACAACTGGCAGTGTTCACGGGTGGGAAGCCGGTGAGGGTAGGAGTCCTGACCATTGCATTAGCGACTCCTACTGGTTGGTCGGGGCGCCTGTTCAGCAGGGAGGGGATCTGGGGGAGATAGCGTGAACCTCCGCGCGCGTTACGCTCTCCCAGTGAAACTCCTCGCTGTCAGGTGAAAAGAAGCGTCTGGCGACTCCACGTGTATCGGAGGAGGCATGTGGTAGTCTACACCCTCCCCAGACCGACAGAGGATAGCACATTGACCAGGACTGTGATACACACAGGGAATTACAGGGTATAACAACTAAATTGGGGAGAAAATAGGAGAAAATGGCAACAAAAAAAAAAACAAAAAAAACACTACCCAGACGGCCGTATTGTGTGTATTTTTTGTTGCAAGTGTGTGTAGCATTTCACCACACAATGGTGTGTGGAGAAATGCTAATTCCAGAAGCCACAACATTTCACAATGAGAATTAACTCAGTGCTGTTGCATTGATGTGGTATTTTTACATTTTTACATTGTGTATTTTGACTGTCTTTTTAAGACACCAAAATAAGCACATTAATAGAATGGAACAGCAAAGTATTGCTTGACTTGACTTCAAATTGAGCAGAAAATAAGACTTGGTTTTGATTTGGTTTTGAAGCAAGATTTGTTGGAGTTATTTCAACAGCATAAAGAAGTCTAATGTGACCCATAAACCTTACAGCTTGACCATAAATAATAATAAATACATATAATTATTCATAAAAATCTATGACTTGCATAACAGGATCATGGCAGGATATTAAAATCTTCATCATAAGATTTACAATTACAAGGAGATTAGCTATCAGCAACATATTTATTTTCTTAGCACACAATACTTCACAGTTTGCATTTCATTAAGTTGGCCTTTCCTTATACAGCCGATATTTACCGAAGAAATTTTGGTTACAAAACGATCCAACAGTCGTGTCCCACCTGTAATTATAAATAGAACTACCCAGTCAATAACAGCAAATATATGTCAAGTGTTACTCCACCAATTCTTCCAGAATACCAGGGGTCACAGTTCATTGATATGGAGTACAAAACGTTCAGCAGAACTAGGAACCTGGGCTTTATCGCCCCAATAAATTATTGAGACACACCATGTGATAGCAGTTCTTTCCAACGGCTGATCGCTGTATTCCTGATATAAAATAATTAACCAGGCTGTTAATAATGCATCTAATTGCAATGCATGTGACTGAAGATGTAATAATGTAATAGAACAAGGCTGGGTGAGATTGATTCATAACACACCACCTTTTTGTGGTAATTGTACTGCATATCGATTGAAAGATAAATAACAGGTTTTTAAATGCAAGGCACAAAAATGTACTTCCAAATAATAAGCATCTGCAAATCTCACATTAGCCAGGAGGTGGCAGTAAAAACGTGGATAAGTTTTCCCAGTGACTGAGTGAGTCGCGCGGAAGAGAGTGAAAGAGAGGCTACTTCAGTCTCTGCCAATCAGCTCGGTGACCATAGATAGACTCTGACACAAATATCGAGGACCAAACCTGTCAGAATTAATTACACAAGATAGAATGTATTCAATTACATTCCGATAATAATACAAATAATAATTAAAGACACCTGTTGCAAAATATTTGCTCTTCACAACTTCGTTAGTTAGGCGGAATGCTGTTTTAATTAGGTGGAAGTTCGGACGATTCCAAGGGCACTGGCTGACAGGGGCCCTCAAAAAACATTAGAACATAGGATTTGCTGTGCTGGGGTGTTCTCATGGGGCCCAAAACCATGGTGGCACCCCTGGACAGGCTCTGCAAAGCCATGCCAATAGTCAACAAAACACTTGTTACTGGTAAGCTTATGGAATTGTCAAGATACCGTGACAGTAAAAAATCGCCCCTGCATACACACATGGCCAAAGTAAAGTAATTAAAATTAATGCCTTACTAGCGATACAGATAAGTGAACTTGTCAAGAACAAACATTTCTTATGCTATGAATTATAATTCACTAATTCACCTGTGATTACAATACATATTCCAAAGACATTGCTGCAAGTTTTAAATATATTTAGAAATGGGGTCAATGCTTAAAATAAAATAAATATCAAAATATAAATATCAAACATTATTTGGTTATACCGTTTATTCACACTGTTAGATTAGCTTGAAAAATCTTTTAAATCTCCAGCGTTTCCTCTCTTCCCGCACGCAGCTCCCCAGTGTCACCGCCCCTGATCGGAGAAAATCTCAGCGCGCGCCTCAGCCCGGTCAGCTGGCACAGATGGACGTCGCGCGCTACAGCTGAGAACTGCTAGTTTCTGAAACCGGTTCGATCTTATGCTGCGGAACGACCGGTACCTCGATGGGGTTGACGGACGTCTTTTACGCAGTGTTCTGCTGTAGATGTCACGTGCAGCAGGAAATCGAAGAAAAGGACGCAATATTAAGGTACGGATTTGGGTTCAAAAGTTACACGCGACCGAGTGTTGATACTATTGCTTAGATAACTGTTGGATGCAAATCAGCATAAGGTCAAGTGCTTTTGTCCTCTTAAATCTTAGATCTCCATTTTCCTTTTATGTCTTTTTTAAAGCATTTTAATAAAATTAGCAAATAATCGAGACGAAAATGAGAAGAGTTTTGACTGCAATAAAGGCATCAAAATTATTGTGGACTCAGGTACCAGTGAAAGAGGTAAATCTGGATTATATCTGTGTATCCTTGAGTAATACTTTGACAAAAAAAACCACTAAAGATAACGGGTTAACAATGATTATAGTATTATTTATAATAGTTAAATTACACTTAGGTGAACCATCATAAATGATATAATGATCACCGTCATCTTTTGCATCACCATTTCATTTCTAATTCTTTAACTCAGCAATTAAGCCTGCTTCTTTGTGTGTTGGGGGGGGGGGGGGGTGACTGGGGTAGGGACCTGATTGTAGTGCCACAGAAGGTTCAAATACCCTTATATGGTGTGGTACAGTGCACCACACCCCTGCCCGTCCCCCTGCGCAATGTCTGGGGGTGCAGAGGCCAGAGTTTGGCGTTTTCGGTCAGATGTGCGCTGGGTGTGACGCGTGAGCGCCCCCCTCAGGACCAGCATGTTCAGCGCCAGTGAGCAGAGTCAGGATCCGGAACGGGCGGTGTGGGCCAGCTCACGGGCCCCCAACTCCACCACAGAACCCCAATCTGACCGAGAGCTGCGCGCCTTCATCATGATGAGGAACCAGGCGGACAAGGACACAGAGGTGAGCACCTGTACCTGTCAGGCGGAATCCATTCAGATCAATCAGGTTTTGAATTTTAGTGAATTAAGCATACTCCAGAAGAATCACTTGTAAGATTCGTGCAAGCTCGGTGGGTAAATCTCATGGTGAGAGCTGTGGTTTCTCCTTAAGTAATTGTGTAAAATTAGTGGTGCTCTAATTCCTGGAATGTCTGGGAAATGAACTGCACACAAGACCTATGACTGGAAACAAGGAGGCCTTCTCTCTGAGACCTCTCCTGCTCGAGAGGAGCACTCACGCCGCCCCGCCACCACACTCAAACATTACAGCTGGGGGACCTGCGTAATCACGGGAGCTTCGGCACACAGACTGACAGAGAAGACAGACAGGCAGGCAGGCACGCACGCACGCACGCACACACACACACACACACACAGACACAGACACACACAGACACACACAGACACACACAGACACACACACACACACAGACACACAGAGACACACAGAGACACAGACACAGACACACACACACACACAGACACACACACACACACACACACAGACACACACACACACACAGACACACACACACAAACAAAACGCATGCAGACACACACACACACACACACACACACAGACACACACACAGAGACACACACACACACACAGACACACACACACAGACACACACACACACAGACACACACACGAACAAAACGCATGCAGACACACACACACACCTTCACACACATACACACACACACACAGACACACACACGAACAAAACGCATGCAGACACACACACACACACACACACACACACACACACACCTTCACACACACACAGACAGACACACACACGAACAAAACGCATGCAGACACACACACACACCTTCACACACACGCACACACACACACGAACAAAACGCATGCAGACACACACACACACACACACACACAGAGACACACAAACAAAATGCATGCAGGCACACACACACACACACAGGCACACACAAACAAAACGCATGCACACACACACACATACACATAAACAAGAACGCATACAGACACACACAGAGTATGCTGTTATATGCTGATTGTATATATCTGGTTATTTGTCTCCACTGAATCAGGGGATTAGGTCATTTAAACAGGAAAGTGAGGAGGAGGCTCACTCTTGTGCAGGTCACATGCATGTGTGGACAAGTTTCTCTCACATGCTGTATGTACTGACACATGCCCATCCTCACGCATGCCCGAAACCGTGAGGGGCGGCAGAAGTTTCACGTGAAGCGATATTGCACAATATCTTTGAGAGAAAAGAGAAGTAGACGTGTGCGGAATTCTGTAGCGCTCCTCTGAGAACCTGCTAGGAAGCAGACATCCAGCCGCATTCCACATAAACAGACGCCGCCTGTGAGGACAGGCATGTGATGCTGTTTTGTTGGCCAATTCAATTACCAGGCACTGGCATGGGGAACAGACAGTGAAGGTGGCACTGAGGTATGGGAAGAGTGCGAGTCTGGGAAATGTAGTGAGGAAGTGCATGTGAAGGAAAATGGAGACACTCTCTGTACAGTCCTGTGACCTCACACACTGCACACTGGGACAGCTGGTGTAACTCCACACACTTCTTTCAGCAGGTATTTTAGGGCCTCGCTACTGCGTGCTTTTATACCTGAGCAGCAGCCTGTGATGTCATGGCCAGCAATCACATGGCCAGTAACTCTTTACAGAAACAAAATGGCCTCTTGGTACGAAAGGTCAGTCTACCTATATGTGCTAGGGTTCCGCTGCAGAGCAGGCACTGAGGGTGAAGCACTACTGAGCCCCATTCCACATGCCCGTGATGTTAATAAACCATTTCCTGCTTTGCTCAGTGAATAGGCTGTAGCCCACATGCTCTTCATTGACTTACTAAGTGAATATAAGGTAACCCAATAAGGATGTTTTGGAGCCCGATTTTGTTGACGGGGTAAAGTCCCATTTCCCTGTAGGCACGGTTTCAACACTGTATACCAAGCACAGAGTGATGCACACAGAGGTAAAGCAGGGACATGTGGTGCTGCAGGTTCTATTCCCTCTGACTTTGTGACCTGCACAGACCCCTGGGCCAGCACTAGCAAGACTCATTGCAGATTGCTCGTTCAGACAGCGAACAGAACCCCGCCAGAGTCCTTGAACCATGCCGCAATTCTGGAGCATCAGGCCAGCCTTCCGGAACCACGTGAAAGTTCTAGAAAGGGCTAAATTCAATTTTGGAAATGGCTTGTATTTTTTTTTCCAGCCAAGATGCAAAATACATCTTTTTTTTTTTGTTTGTTTGTTTTTTGGGTGTTGTTCTTCACAATTTCCAACTGTTCCAATTAGATTTATTGTACATTTAGACCAGTTATTAAACATATTCCCAACAGTTAAACTTGCATATAAAATGTGTAAAAATGTTTTTATAAAACTAATTTGTACGCAGCACAGTGCAGCATTCCATTTGTTGCACAGAACTCTGCTAAAAGGAAGGAAAGCTTTTGAAGGCTGTGGGCTCAGCCCTTCCTCTTGGTCTCTTGTTTCAGGAGTGGGAGAAGCTCAACTACGACATCCACACTCTTAAATACGCCCAGCGGGAGGTCGGCACGCGCTGGAGAAAGATCCTGCTGCAGCTGGGTAAGACAAACTCATCCATCGCTCGCCCTCTCTCTGCCCTCTCACTCTCTCTACGCACATTTTCACCTGTCCTTCGACAGGCTCGCAGTGCGTTATCTCCGTTAGCCTGTCGGTGTGTTGCTGGGTGTGTGTGAGTATGCGCGCTGCGTTGCCGTAGGCTACCAGGGGGAGGTGGACGGGCTGCTGATGGTGAGCAGGCAGGGCACGCTGAGTGACTGTGGAAACCTGGCCGTCGCCGCGGAGATGCTGCAGGCCCTGTGGGCGGAGTCCAGCCTCTTCCCTGCGGGATACTGCGCCCAGGACAGATATCTCTTCGTCATGGTAACGCATGCCGATTGTGCCACCCAGCACAGCCCTGCTACAAAACCTCCCCTCCGCCCTGTGAAACCCAGCACAGCCCTGCTACAAAACCTCCCCTCCGCCCTGTGCAACCCAGCACAGCCCTGCTACAAAACCTCCCCTCTGCCCTGTGCAACCCAGCACAGCCCTGCTACAAAACCTCTCCTCTGCCCTGTGCAACCCAGCACAGCCCTGCTAAAAACCTCCCCTCCGCCCTGTGCAACCCAGCACAGCCCTGCTACAAAACCTCCCCTCTGCCCTGTGCAACCCAGCACAGCCCTGCTAAAAACCTCCCCTCTGCCCTGTGCAACCCAGCACAGCCCTGCTAAAAACCTCCCCTCTGTCCTGTGCAACCCAGCACAGCCCTGCTAAAAACCTCCCCTCTGTCCTGTGCAACCCAGCACAGCCCTGCTACAAAACCTCCCCTCCGTCCTGTGCAACCCAGCACAGCCCTGCTACAAAACCTCCCCTCTGTCCTGTGCAACCCAGCACAGCCCTGCTACAAAACCTCCCCTCCGTCCTGTGCAACCCAGCACAGCCCTGCTACAAAACCTCCCCTCTGTCCTGTGCAACCCAGCACAGCCCTGCTACAAAACCTCCCCTCCGTCCTGTGCAACCCAGCACAGCCCTGCTACAAAACCTCCCCTCTGCCCTGTACAATCAGCAGATCCAAAATCGCATTTAGGCATTTGTATCAAATAACATGGGTTTGTTAAATCACAATTTCTGTTTGAGAATGACATATTAAATTGTCTAATTTATTGTAAGTAATGTTTGTTATCGTTACTGTCATTTGCAATAATTAATATTTGTAAGCATGTGTTTGGTTAATGGTTTATAAGAAATATTTCTGATCATGTGCCTCATTTATAATATAATAATATAATAATTTTGCAGGATCGGCTGGTGTCTCTCGACAGCGCTGAGGACTTTGTCAGACTGGCAAAGGAGAAATATCCAAAGACCGGATAGGAGGGAGTGTGAGCGTGTGTGTGTGTGTGTGTGTGTGTGTGTGTGTGTGTGTGTGTGTGTGTGTGAGTGAGTGTCTGTGTGTGTGTGTGCCAGAGAGAGAGAGAGAATAAATAAATCTGCCTGTAGCTTCATGCGTTATAATGCTGTACATATTATCTAATTTCAGAAGACGAATGTTGCCTGATGCGAGGCTAATAGGCTCAGACAGGTACAGTTACAGGGCTGCCAGACGACTTCTTACGCTGACCAGTCCCTGACGACTACTCCTGCAATCAGAATTACTGATGCGCCAAGTGGATTATGGAAACAAATGGTACCTACAATATGGCTCTGAGATGTTGTTTAAGAGTTCCATGATTTCTGCAATGCAGTCCATATAAAATGTAAATTCTGTAACATATATTAGTTTTTTTTTTTTAAACTTAGTATTTTTTGTTGCTGGAAGACAAATTTAAAAGCTGAAAATAAAAGTGAATACTGAGAAATAATCACTGTTTCCTATTCAACGGTGCTTACTGTAAACATAGCATAGCAGTGTTTTGGTATACACACACTACATACAAACCAAAGAGCTACTGGGTTGCCATATGCACATGTAATTCTTACTTCTGACCAGCAGAGAGCAGTAATGTCCGCCTTTTAAGAAAACGTGGGAAAACGCTTAAGTAGAATTCAGAAAAACTGTAAAAGCTGCGGATCAATAGACAGATCTTCTGTTAATGACGACATAAAAACCGCAGAACAACAGAAACAGGTAACATTATTCTCCAGAGGGTTAAAGAACACTTGTTTCTCCTCAGAATGGTATACTCTGCTCAGTACTGTATATTGATCTGTTCTAGCAGGTCAGAGTGTAAGAGTTTCTGTGCGTACTTCCACAGGCCGGTGTAGCCTGTTAAATCCATCTGTGTGGCAGAACGGTGGGGCAGAGGGTGGATTGGGCAGAGAGTGTTGGGGCATCTGGGTCTGTCATATACCCAGGCAGCACAAAGCAGCAGGCTGTATAGCCTTTTCCCATTGCCTGGCTTTGTGACTGCATTCTGGAAACTACACCCTTACTGAGACTGAACAAGTCACTGAAACACTAACAGCAGCACCAGACCTGACCCCAGAGACAAGCAAGATTCCAGTGCTACAGTACAGAGGGAAAGCAAAGCCTCACACTCGTATGCTAAGGGCGGATCACACGTTCATGACACGTCAATCACGCTGACACACTCACACTCTCACTGGGTGTGCATTACCACACTTGCCGTGTGTGGAGCACACTTACCCTCTCCGTGTGTGCACGAAAGGGTGTGTCCAGTCCAGGACCGAATGGGTTTTATGGAGTGCGACAGACCTGCTGAATAGGATCTGCATGTCACAGTTCAGGTCAAACATCCAGGTGAGGCTATGCTCCCCAAATGAACCCGTTAAACTGTCAGCGACCTATAACCCCGACCTCTGTTGTGACATTAGGTAAACACAGGTCTGACCTGCGTAGCTTACAACCGTGGGCATAGTGTGTACATGGGTGGGCGAGTACAAGGACACAATGGACTTGTGAAATCTTCCGTTTGTCTGCAATAAACACTTCTTTTAAGGCTGCGTTTTGGCACTTTTGTTAAATCTGCATGGTGTATGTGGTGTGTGTGCATGTGTGAGTGTATGTGCCTGTGTGTGTGGTGTGTGCATGTGTGAGTGTATGTGTGGTGTGTGCGGGTGCGAGTGTATGTGCGTGTGTTGTACTGCTGTGCTGGGTACCAACCCTTTCAGCCTGGGACTCTTCTGCCCCTTTAAATGAGCAGTACAAGTGCAGAAGCTGTGTTTGTGCATTTGTGTACACACTTGTATTACTCCATTCAAGTCTGCACGCAGTAGGCGGGCCAATCTAGAGAGAGCAGGGAAGCTAAGGACACTGCAGCTGACATTGGGGCCCCTTCTGAGTCCCTGTCTGGCTGGGTGTAACCCTCACAGCTCACTGGCTCCTCCTGACCATTCGCAGATCAGCAACTTATCTGGACCAATCAGAGTTCACCGTGCCCTCATAGCAGCTGGACAATTATGCCCATCCATCATCCCTTTAAAAAAACCTTCTTTTTTTTTATTTTCTGAAAAATTTAGAGCCCCAGAGTAATGATTCTAAGCCAAGGATCATTTGTGAGGAACATAATATTCTGTCCAGGAACATGCAGCGTGTGCGAATGTCCAGACACTACATCAGCACACAGCAGCGCAAGGGGGCTAACAGTCTGTGAGTGTTTCTGTGATCGCACTCAGGACTGGGAGAAAAAACATGTCAAACTGTCTCATCCAGGCGGGAAACGCTAAAGCGGAGCGTAAACTAATCACTTAGACCAGCCATTCCTCTCCTTCCTAATGCCTAACAAACAGGATGACTGAGACCAACATCTAGCCAGGACCACCCGGGCCATAGAGCTGTGGCAATCTTCTAGCAAAATAAAAGTGTTCTGGAATCATGTGAGAGTTCAGTGGTAATGCTCATTTCTCATTGTGTTGAGAGTGAGTGTGTGTGCGTGTGTGCGTGTGTGTGTGTGTGCGTGTGTGTGTGTGCATGTTTTTTGAATGGGTATATTTTTCAATGGACATTTCATAAAGTAGATGGTTTGTGGGGACTCTGATTTTATGTCCCAGTTCTTCTGAATGCATGCATCACGTTTCGTCTTTCAGACTCATTGTTCTTTTCCATAAAAGGCTATTTGTGCATTCCATTTTAAACGGAGATCAGGACAGAACTGCCTCTCTGAGCCCATTACTACATCTCCTCACCAGTTAGGAATTTTGCCTGAACTGATTTATGACATACCATTGGTGGCTGTAAACATTTAAGAATTTAACAAGGAAACAAAGAAACAGCAAAATGATTTTAAGAGCCCCTCGTGAATGTGCTCTTCAACAAAAACTTTTGCCCGTTTCAGACAAAAGTATTTGTTGAAATAAATCTGAAACCTTTTGGGTTTCATCCTGTAGTCAAAGTGTAGGCTAGTTCTATCCATATATATTGAATGCAGTTTCTCTCTGGGTCAACTCACTGAAGAGTTTGCAGAAGGTCCTAAACATCAGTTTACATGATCCACATTGCGGAGTGGTTGATGGGAGATGAATTTCCAGAAACAGAGCCCGTTTAGTATATTTAATGAAACCGAGACTTCAACTCCCATGAGCCACTCCAGAAAATGTTCTGTGACCATCTGTTGACGGAACACACTCCAGGGGGGTTTCAATATTGATGTTCTGATGGCAGCAGAGAGAGACCAGGAGAGTCGTTAACCATGGCATTAATTTAGAACCTGAGGTCATGACATTACACAGTGATGACATCTTCCCAGCTCATCACCAGCACACTGGCTGCAGCTAGCAGTAACCAGCACCCCGGCTGCAGCTAGCAGTAACCAGCACCCCGGCTGCAGCTAGCAGTCACCAGCACCCCGGCTGCAGCTAGCAGTCACCAGCACACCGGCTGCAGCTAGCAGTCACCAGCACACCGGCCGCAGCTAGCAGTCACCAGCACACCGGCTACAGCTAGCAGTAACACAACTACTGATCTTCGACCCTTTCAGAGCCTTGGGTCTCATACAGCATTTTTAGCAATTTGTATGATAATGGACACCTAATACAGCTGCTCATGCAGTACACACACACACACACACACACACACACACACACACTCACACACACACACACTCACACACACTCACACACACTCACACACACACACACAGACACACACAGACACACACACACACACACACACACACACACACACACACACACACACACACACACACACACACACACACACACACACACACACACTGAGCATTCCAAGGGCTTGAGACCAGGGTGAACGCCCTCAGCCTAATGTAGACGCTGTCAGTACTGGTGGAAGTCTGAGAGCAACTGAGGCAACGGCTTTCTTTTTATATCCCGTTTATTCCCAGTCGAGCAACACCGCAGAACTGCACTTCAAAACAAAATGGGAGACAGCTCATTATTATTGCACAATGAGCCTTAATACTTGATTCTCTTTTCCGTTTCTTCCTCCAGAGCCCCATTTTACGGGCCATAATAAAATTAGTATCGAAACTGGTATTAGAAACGGTTTGAGTATTAGTATCATTAGAAGTGCCCACACATGGGAAAGAAACCTCTGGTTGAAGCCCAGGACTTTCACCAGTGGGCCACACTGAGGTTTAATTACTGAGGCAGAAATCCCCACCCCTCACGACACCACGATGAAGATTAACCACCACAATCCTGCATTTCGTCTGTTCCATTCTCTCAGCAAATGGATCTGTTCCCAGTGATTCACATTTCCTGTGTTGAAGCGTCAACAAAAGATACATTTCTCACTAGCATTAGGTGTTCACTTCCCAAAAGTCCTTCCAACGGTGCAAAAAAGGGTCAGTACATTTGCCAGGCCAAAGGTCAAAGGTCATTTAATATCAGCCAGTATTACTGTTGCTTTAGAGGAAAATCAGGCTTTATTTGGGTGTCAAGAAACAGTCCAGTAGCACAAATAAATATACTAGAACACCGCGTAGAGGTACAAAGAACAGAGAGGTATATAGGAATGCAGTTTAAAAAGGTGGTATATTAGCACACAGTGTAGAGGCATATTAGCACACAGTGTAAAGAGGTACATTAGCACAGTGTAGAGGCATATTAACACACTGTGTAGAGAGGTACATTGGCAATGCCCCCGGGCACACAGCAAGGTCCACACAGAAATGGTTGTCAAGATCGGTGTGGAAGAACTTGACTGGCCTGCACAGAGCCCTGACCTCAACCCCATCCAACACCTTTGGGATCAACTGGAAAGCCAACCGCGAGCCAGGCCTAATCGCCCAATCAGTGCCCGACCTCGCTAATGCACTTCTGGCTGAATGGAAGCAAATCCCTGCAGCAGTGCTCCAACGTCTTGTATAAAGCCTTCCCAGAAGAGTGCAGGTTGTTACAGCAGCAAAGGGTAGACCAACTCCATATTAATGCCCATCATTTTGGATGAGACTTTGATGCCAGCTGTCCACAGACCTTTGGCCGTGTAGTGTATATTAGAAACACAGTGTAGAGAGGTATACCATGAACTGCCACATACAAAGCAAAAGAAGTCCAGGAAGTAAAGAAGTGTTCTGTTTCTGAGCCTCACTGGTCACCACCGCAGACCCAAAATTATTCCCGCGGGGGCGTCCCATGGCACAGCCTGCATAGCAGTGTCCACATGCGACGCTGGCCATTCCAATCTGGCAGTGCCATGTTTGCCTCTGCCTGTCTCTCACTTCCCACACTTTCCTGTTTGTCTACACTGCGCTGTCCAATAAACTGAAACTTTTTTTCCAAAAGCATGCTCACAGGGTCTTACTGTGCTTTCCATCACTACACAGGTGCATGATGGGATACGTTCTGTGGAACAGACGGCTTCCTCTGGGTCTGTTATCATACGAGCCCAGACCGGGCAGCATGGAAAAGCCTTTGTTTCACAGCTCTGGTGGAACAATGGGCCTGCGGAAGTTCAACTGCCTGAACTGAACTGCGTAAGGAGGGGGCACACACACGACTCGATCCAAGCCTCGGAAAACAGAGCTTCGTGTGTGGCTACAGCGAGGGCCTGAAGCTAAAGACTCAGCAGAACAGAGCACGCACTGATCACACCACCGCCCCCCCGTTTCTGCAGGAAAGAACGACATCTCGGCCACGATCACAATGGACTCGTCAGGAAGTGGAATTTCCTTCCCTGTGAGACTGGAAACGAGGCTAATGCAGCAGCACAGAGAATTCATCTGCAGGGTCAGCATCGGCTAATCTGAAAGTGTGGCGGCCTGTAGCACACGTAGCATGCGTCGACAGCGCGGGACTGGAAAGCGTCCCACGCGGACACGCCCGCGTGGCTACGGCGGCTTTAGCGCAGGGACTAGGCCGAGGACACAGACACGCACATGTGAGCGAGGAGGAGGAAGAGAGAAGGTGGAGATGAGGGTGGAGAGGGGAGGGAGGAGAGGAAAGGACAGAGAGGAGGAAAGGAAAGGTCAGAGAGGAGGAGAGGAAAGGACAGAGAGGAGGCCTGAGAGAGTGGCGGGGGCGTACAGAGAGCAATCCGTTCCCTCCTGTAGAGACCGAGGACGAAGCAGGACCCAACCAGCTCATGTTTCAGCCCTAATGTAATTTCCAGAATGTTCTACAGTGAGGTGCGGCCTTCCTCGTCAGAGCTGAAATTAGGACAAAACAAGACAAAACACAGGAGCTTGTTTGTAACCCATACCCAGGGCAGGCACCCTGGAACATTTTTTTTTCTAGTGGAGGGGAAATGCGTATTTCAGGAACACAAATTTGCTCGGGTGGCGGGTGTTCATCCTCTGACGTAGCCTCCGTATTTTTGTGCTTGCACGGAGAAAGCTGGAGAAGCGATTAAAACGCTGCGGTTTTAGACCGTCGAATGGGGCGCTCCAACACTTACATTGTTCCCCTTCACCTCTCGCCTTGTCCGAGTGGCCTTCCGCGAGCGCAGCGGAAACCGCGCCTTCGGCCGGCATGACGTAAATAAGGCCGTTAAAAGGATCAAAATAAAAACAAAACGGACGACAAACAAACATATAGTAACTAATAAGGCTAACGAAAGTATTTCTTTGACATGGAATTTTATGCAAAAAGTTTTTAATTGTTTAACATCTTAGCAATTGAATCGACACAATTTACTTCTGCAAGGAATTTAGCCTAGTTTGTAATGCAGATTATCTGAGCTGATCCAATTACTCGGGCAACTCTGCATAGGTACTTACAGGTAGTTTAGATATACTATACCAACCTACCTCAGTTGCGATATTCGTAGTCTATTATTGTAATAGGCTAATACACAGATTAAAGCTAACAATATGCTATTCAGTTGCACAGCTAGTCGTCAAAATTCTATACGATGTCTGATGTCATGTGTTAGCATTCCATAACTCCCGTGACTAACGCAGGAGGGAATACCGTCGCTCGGAGTGTAACGCTTCCACACACCTTTTATAAACACGGTGACACAGTGAAAGGTAATGAACAGAGACACAGTGCAGGGTACACACTAAATCAATATGAGAATACTTATACATGTTCCAAGAAGCGTTCTTGGCGTAGGATGCGGAGAAAAAAATGTCACATTATGAAATGTAAGAATGAAAACCCCCGCCCCACAAAAGACACGATTTGCCAGCAGCAGGCTCACAAAATCAGGGATGTAAAAAAAAAAAGTGATGTCATGCAAAGTCGTCAAAACCATGATGTTATGCAGCCAAAATATACACCAATCCCTGAAAAAGCCAAAGTTAGCAATGCTCTTTGGACACAAGATTCCATTACTCGCTCTGAAAAGCAAAGGAGGGCTGGGGGAGAGACACAGAACCACGAACGCAGCTTTCTAAGCTTCTCCCCTGCAGAGCTCAGCACAGCACTGCGGATTCCTGGCCTTATGAAGGCAATGCAAGGCACACCTAGGCGGTCCACCAATCAGCCTCAGCCGTGTGCACCTGCAGGCGAGGCTGCTGCTGTCCGTGGTCCTGAATGTCTCCAGCCTTCTGAGGGACAGCAGGGTTCATGAAGAGGGTTTTTACAGACCCAAAGTGCCAAACAAGAACTACGCTGTTCCATGGGCATAAAGAGTATTGCACCAATGCATGGGCACAGCACAGTCAATCCAAAACCTCTTTTAGTAATTCTGGGCAACAATCATTTCTGCTTCTCCTAAAATGTATTATTATTATTATTATTATTAGCAGCAAGTACTAGTAGTTCTAGTACTAGTAGCCATACAAGTAGCAGTATCGGTAGGGGGAAGAGTTGTAGCAGTATTAATAATATTAGTCAGAATAGCTGTAGTAAGTTTTTGTTTAATCTCAGCAGTGTGTTTGCAGCTGTTCTGAGGAAACACTTCAGAGTGTCACTATTCAGAACAGACTCAGCTCACACTCCGCTAATTCTCCCGTTAGGCTTGTAGCGCCACTGCTCTATGAGAGAGTGCTCTAGTTTAGCGTTCTACACAGATGCACCCATCTCTACAGTATGTGGAGGTACACTCTCCGCTCTCCCCTGTCTGCTCTGTTAACATCCCTTCTTTCCCTGAGTCACTGCATAACTCTTCTCCATATCACCGTTTTGCTGCTAAGCAGTCCTGCATGTCTTCCCGTCAGTGTCTGTAACACATACACGGGGCGAATACACATTTGTGTTGGATTCAAATACTTTTCTACGCTTCACTGATCTTGTCTGGTGTATTGGAACCAATGAAATTCTCTCAGAAAGTGCAAACCCAGCTTTCTGGTCATATTGGCAGGCTCCATTACACCAGACAAGATCAACAGAGCACAGAAAAGTATGTGAATCCAAAACAAATCCGTATTTGACCCAGGTCTGATATAACATGACATTGGGGCATTTAGCCTCAACTTTGCACTCTGCGCCAGGGTCAGGTACTGCCGAGTCAGCATTAACGGGCTCTGAGCAGCTCGAGGATTAGAACTGACTGGAAAGGGTCAGTTGCTGCCAGCTGTGTGTGTTTTTAAAGGAAAAGTCTGAGGCGTGCCAGCAGCATTGGGTCACTGGAGCCCACGTCCCATGTCAGCAGGGCTGCATCTGAAGGTAAAATGTGACGCAGGATGAGCAACTCAGGGCAGTCTTCGCCAGGATAAATATTAACCTACAAGTCTAAACTAACAATAAGATTTATTTAAGACTTTTACATTTCAACGCCAATGTATTTTGGTAATGCAGGGAGTTTAAATATGAAAATGCCAAGATCACTCTGTTTACGGCAAAGATACCAGTGATCGCAACATTTTTTGAATCCATTATTTTGAACATAATAGTTGTTTGTTGTTGGGACTTTTATTTTGCAAATTTCAGACCCTTGCAAAAGTCCTTATTGTTAGTAGCTTTCCTGCAATTATTCTATATCGCAATATTTCTTGTTATCTCAGCAAAACAATGTTTTGTTATCTCGAGAACACAATGTTTGTTATTTCGAGATAATGGCATTAATTACTCGAGATCTTGAGAAAACAAAAGAAAATTAGCTTGTTATCACGGGTAAACGAGGTAAATAAAATGTCCGAATCCATGGCCTTTTAGGGCTTCCGTAAGGAACAACCAAAATCTCATCAACTTTTTTACGCAACTGTGAGGGATGGAAAACAGACCAAACATTGCTCAATGCAGATTGACTGAAAATGTGACGTCCTATCAAATGAAAGTCCAAGGCCGTGAAGTGCATTGTGGGCCATAACAGTCACCTAAAGTGAATCTGTAACCACCCAGACGAATGACTTAAGGACAGGAGAGAGACCACATGTATTTTGAAATCGGGGAATCGCACAGTATGACCCTCGCCCCAGAACCTAGAAACGATTTCGGACCCGCCCACTGGTGACCGAAGCAGTCCTGCGAAGCCCCTCCCACCGCCGCATCACGAAGCCCCAGACTGCTCCTATCGGGGCTATTTCTGTCCGCTTATCGGGTTTCCGTCACTCGTGGGCTGCAGCCATTGGTGATGAAATAAACACTCGCGGTCTTGTCGAGGAGCAGTTAATTTCTCATCTCGTGCCTGTTCTGATGGATGTTTTTGGATATTATTTTTGTATTTTCCATTGTTTTTTCCCCCACAGGTCACCGACTCTCTCACAGGGCGTTTGCTGCGGTTCTGCGGAAAATGGAAGCATTCGGAAAAAGGCTGTTTTTGTTGGCACGCGGAATAGGCCATCGCATGCTCCCTTCTCATTGGCTGTTTGTTCACCACCACTGCTAGTGAAGAGGTATCTGATTGTGTCTAAACGGTGGCCTCATGAACAAACTTTCACCGACTTGTTTATCTAACCATACACCCTGTTCTGTTCGAACTGCGCGTGTCTTAAAACTTCTACGGTTCATCTTCAGTGACATGGACACAGAACATACCAACAGCCAGTAGGGTGCTCAGTCTGTGTGGTAAACTGACAAGACATGCAGCACCGCTATAGCCCCCCCACTGAACTACAGTAAGTGTGAGATGTGGACACAAAACCCCGTGGGTGAGCGGCAGGGCGAGAGCGGGTCATGGCGATGGTGCACGGATTGGTGCCTGGACAGCTGGCGTGGCTATCTGACACTCAAACAAAAAGCGCTATTCTGAGGAACAATTACAACCAGTATGGCATCAAATCTCACCTCGAATCGTGTGAAACTCATGAAGGCAATCGAACGGCAAAAGAGCAAAACGGTTGCATACTGAGAGCCCCTCGTTCGTGAAATGAAAATTCAAAGGCTGCATGTTGCAGTGTCATGAATAAACTCATGGGAGCGCATCTATGTTCCCAGGGTCCTATGTTCCCAGGGTCATAGGACCTTGGGAACACAGGACCGTGGGAGAGCACATATGTAGAGCTGGGGAACATAGGACCCTGGGAACATAGGACCCTGGGAGAGCACATATGTAGAGCTGGGGAACATAGGACCCTGGGAACATAGGATGCTTTGTCATGTTCCCATTATGCGCCATATAAATATGGGGAACATAAGGAATGACCCCAAACTGATCACCACAAAATGCAGGTACAGTGTTATTAGCTATATAGCACTTAGCCAAGATTGTCTTTCTGTGGACAACTGTACTGCTGCCAGCCTGAGGAATCCCACATAAAAATGCTAAACTGGCTATAGCGCCACACAGGAAGGGAGGGTTTGTGTAGGCTGGGTGTGTGTTCAGCTGCCTACACCAGTAGCACTTAAAGTACAGCCCTCAAAGCCAGGGCGATGCAGCCCAGCTGGACTGCAGAAGGGAAAGGATGAGGGAGCTGGCAGAATGTGCTCATCTGGTTGAACTGTTAGGATGGTACGGACCCACACAAACATGGCCAGTTCAAACTGACAGAGGAAGAAATCGTCCAGGAAAAAGTTTATAAATGGGTAGACTGGAGGTAGATCAAATCTTCGTACCAATGGTCTGAAGTATGGTATTAAATACGGTGTTATTAGACATACAGCACAGTTCTAGTGTTATTACACTAACAACCCCAAGAAATGAGCCAAAACATACTTTTGTGTCTGCACTGGATGTCTGCACTGGGTGTACCAATAGGGGCTGTTTTATGACGTGCAGTCAGATTTAGGGAAAAGCCACTTTAAAGAGCCCGTGACTCAGCTCCGTAGCCTGACTGACAGTCCCAGTCTTCCTCTCCTGCGCGGCGTGCTGCCCCATCTCCCCTCTCACTGCCGAGTCTCGGAGACTTTTCTGCTGACCCACTTTAAAGAAAACATCGCCGCTCCAGCCAAAACGTGCCCTCGGCCTGACCCGCGTTCGCCCGGCAGCCTGAGGACAGGCCCCGCCGCCGTGCGTCTGCGAGCCAAATGTTTGGGTTTCGGCGCAGTTGTTTGGGAAAACTTTTTGAACTATACAGCATGACAATTCTACAGTTGGGGAACAGAGGGATTCTGCGATATGGCAGGATGTGATAAGAGACAGGGGTGGGTGGGGGGGGGGGCTTCCACACAAAGCACTTGTCCCAGCAGACAAGAGACTGAAAGGGGAAATCCAAAAAAAGAAAAGAGTTAGATGTATAGACGAGGCTTCGGAAGGAGGGAGAACGCCGATTGTTATTTTGTGATCACTCAACCTATTTTGCTAGAGGCCAAAAAAAAGAAGCGGCGAGACCCAGGACTCAGGACGATGAGAGGGGAACTACACTGCTGTGCGTCTTGAGATCTTCCTGCTCGATACTCCCAGGGCACCACCTCTCCCTAAATTACAACACTAACACCCTGAAATGTGTCCGGTAGGAGGCGGAGGTCAGTACCCACTGGATCCTGTTGCAACTGGCTGAGATGTACTTATTCATCACTGTCATTCTCTCTTTCTCCTAGGCCCCATCTCGTCTCCCTCTCCTTCTTCCCCTTTGCTCACTCACTTCCTCTCTGCTCTCCCTCTCCCTCCTGGCCTCTGCTCCCCGGACAGGCCCACAGGCCCCAGAGCCCCGAGATCAAAGGAGCCCGGAGCCCACACTTAGGGTCTGTGCTCTAAATCACCTCCCCGGGGGGAATGAATCAAAATAGACCTGACAGCCAATTACAGCCCAGAACACCAAGCACGGGCAGAGTAGGCTGGGGCCTGGAAAGGGTGGTGCCACTATCGCAGAGAGAGCATCAAAGATGGGTATCACCTGCACAGTCGGCACCTGCATCATCACATCACCAGCACACAGTACCGCAACACGGCAACAGGCTTCGAAATCAATCGACCCATTTTTACTGCCCAAACTGACTGAATTGTAAATGATTGACTGAAGGACTGACAAACCAAACACACACACGCATACATACATGCAAGCGAAATTACACAGAAATACACACACCTTCAAATATATTGTTATCCAGTGGGTACTGTATATATACAAATGATACAGTGGTTGTGACCATGTTGAAGCTCCAGGGGGCTCTGTCACAGGTTTAGGGTCGCCTGAGTAACAAAGTCTCCATTCTGTACCCACAGGGTCCTCATGGGAGTCTCATTGGTGCGCTGCTGACAGACAGCTGGTCACATGATAATTAATTGGATTAAGCATGCTGACTGCCCTGTGCTCCAATCACCACAGTAACAAGCAGCACAAAGTTCCACACAGAGTCCCTCGGTCCTGCCAGACCCCCTCACTGTCTGGGGAACAGAGCGATAATTAGAGAGAGAGAAGAGGGCACCCACAAGCCTACTCCTGTTCCCTCTGCCCTCTCAGTTACAGACAATGAATGCAGAATAGAGAATAGTGCAGCGTGTACCGACCAATGATAATCACCGCCCAGAGGTGGTCATTAAGAAAAAAAGCTCAGAAAAAAAGTCGCTTACGCTCGATGAAGTGGTCAATACAGTCAGAAAAGCGGTCATTTTGCTCCTTTTATTTCTGGTTTTTACTGTTGCCAAGGTAGCCTGCTTGCCATGCGGCTTAAAGCTTTATCCTCAGCCCTGCAAAAATAGAAGCCAATTTTTTTAAAGCAAATTTACTTCCCAGTTCTGAACTACTGGACCCACAAAGCATAGCTCTCCACCGCTCTCCTGGAACATGGTCTTATCACTAGACATCAGCATAGCTCTATCTGATTTTCTTTGTGTTTATTCAGACTCTTAACGGCGTGAGAGTTACCAGAGGCCGGCCTGGTCTTGGCAATTCCGATCCCAAAGAACAAGCTGTGCTCATTGCCTCTACCCAGCGCTGGGTTAGTGTTTACGGGCTGAAATCCTGCACAACACACAGAAAGTGTTACCTGTCTACTGGACAGGTGTCCTGCAAACGGTGCTGACAGACGACACCTAGACCACACCCACCCTTTGTTCAGCCCCTCCCCTTTACAAGACTGTTTTGAATTATGAAGACACACAGCAATGCCTACAGTGAAGAGTACCCATTACAGAAGTAATCATTATTACCAGATGGCATGATATTGGTGATGCAGAAGTTATGGAATTTCAGCCCTTTTCCAAAACCGCAGAAATCTTTGTACATTTAAGGGGGGGGAAAAAAGCAAAAACCAGGCTGTGTTGAGAGGACTTCACAATTCTGACTTCATCTCTACTCCGTGGGAACCTCAGACAGCAAATAAACACCATGCTAAAGAAAATATACCCTGCAGTCTAAAAAAAAAACCATCAAACTATTTTTTTTTTTTTTTGTTTTGGCTACAGACTTATCCAAGAACTGCAGATTGAAATCGCTTGTTTGAAGTCATTGAGCCGTGCAGAATAAGAATGTACATCATTGCTTTTTTGGGTTAAATTTTTTGTGACCTATAGTAGTGCATAAATGGCTTGCGCTTGTTTGCGGGAAACAGGAAGTGCTTTGGAGAAAGTGATTAGAGCGGAGTGTCTCTGGCGTTTGAGGCGGAGGGAAGACCACAAGCGAAATTGCATGAAACTATCTGCAAGCGCGTTCGGTTCCTCTTGAAGTTGCGGCCCCGCCCGTCTCCGGGGAGACGACATCAGGCGGATCCCGCCTCTCCCTTATCAACAGCCCTGGGGGGGGGGGGGTGGGGGGGGAGACTTCATGCCAGGACATGCCCCATCTTCCCCCTCCTCAATCTCATCTCCCAGCTGAGCCCTGCCACAGACTCCACGATGCACCAGATAGCTTTGCATTCTAAATACTGAAAGCTTCCGACCGTCCTCTCAACCACTACGATCCAACTTTACACGTAACTGTAAAAACTCTTCAAGGGCCTCGACCAAGTGCAATACAGTGAGACTGGATGGCCTGTATTTTAACATGGCACAGCAGGCTCCTGTTACCCATCAGGAACCTCCTGTGGTTAAGCAGCAGAGGGGTCTGAAGGACAATGAACCTGCTGTAGTTAAGCAGCAGAGGGGTCTGAAGGACAGCAGGTGCTGGGTGTCTGACAGGGCTAAAGAACGCGGGCTCTGGTTGAGCTGTAAGCAGAGGCAGACCTGAGCACAGTGCTTCTCCTCAGCAGGGTCTGAGCACAGAACGATATGTGCAGTCCATGTATCCACCAGCCAACCCAGTTAAAAACTGAATTTAGGGGTTTGGGATTAACATTGGGTTAAGTGCGGTAACATACAGGCCTCCCTGTGACTCCGAGTGCCTGGAAAGTGGCACCCCAAGCCCAGAGCTGCGTTTGGACAGTGTTCAGAGTAGTGCGGGGGAAGACCTGCCTACGCTACGACTGCACAGTCCAGTCTGCTGTTATTCCACACAGTGACCAGACCAAAGGGCACACTAGATTACTGAAGGCTTGTAAAGTCATAACAACAACAACAACAACAGCAATGATATATGCTCATGTCCTTAGTTCCATGACAGTCTGCAGTTAAATGGTAAAATGGTAAATGGACTGCACTTTTTTTTTAATCCAAAGCGCTTTACAATTGATGCCTCTCATTCGCCAGAGCAGTTGGGGATTAGGGGTTAGGTGTCTTGCTCAAGGACACTTCGACACGCCCAGGGCGGGGTTTGAACCGGCAACCCTCCGACTGCCAGACAATCGGTCTTACCTCCTGAGCTATGTCACCCCGCAAAGCAAAGCTTTGCTTTGAATGCAGTGATGTCCAGCATTATTTACGACCATTTCCCCCTACACAAAACAAATGAAAACAATCCCGGGCAAGCAGTGTCCTGTACAGTAGAAAAAACACAACGCTTCTGGAAGCGTTAATCGCGAAAGCGAGCGAGGTCGTCCTAGCCTGCCGTCACGCCGTCCCGTGTCTTTCCGGAATGTGCGGGGCCCCTTCGGCTCCCTCACACAGGACCAGCATGCATCAGCAGCGGACGCCGAGGATGACGCACACGGCCACAAGTCTGCTCTTACAGGCTTCTGGCCTGAGCATTATCATCTTCATCCAATCTCATCTGATCCGACGAGACTTCCTCAGCCTCCTTATCGCGCTCTTTTTGGCTGCGTCTGCAATATCCCAACAAACCATTATGGCGTGTTGGTTTCTTATCTTGATTCGTTTTTTTAATTCGCTTTGGCTTGCTAGGTTGCATGCACTCGGCTGAAATATGAGGTATGTACAACATTTGCACAGAAACATTGTGCTCTGATCATGTACATCTACACAGAAACGTGGTGATTTGATGCACATCTACACAGATACACGATGCTCTGATGCACATCTACACAGATACACGATGCTCTGATGCACATTTACACAGATACATGATGCTCTGATGCACATTTACACAGAAACATGATGCTCTGATGCACATTTACACAGAAACATGATGCTCTGATGCACATTTACACAGAAACATGATGCTCTGATGCACATTTACATGGTGCTCTGATGCACATTTACACAGAAATATGAAGGTCTGATGCACATTTACACAGAAATATGGAGGTCTGATGCACATTTACACAGAAACATGATGCTCTGATGCACATTTACACAGATACATGGTGCTCTGATGCACATCTACACAGATACATGATGCTCTGATGCACATCAACACAGAAACATGATGCTCTGATGCACATTTACACAGAAACATGATGCTCTGATGCACATTTACACAGATACATGGTGCTCTGATGCACATCTACACAGATACATGATGCTCTGACGCACATCAACACAGAAACATGATGCTCTGATGCACATTTACACAGAAATCTTGAGCTCTGATGAGCATTTATACAGAAACACGTTGTTGTGAAGGAAGACGCTCATTCCAAAAGTAAAGCGTGAGCCCTGCCCTGGCTGCGACTGGGTGCCTGAGACCCGGGCGCACCACTGCTGGCTATGGCTGAGAACAACAATGGGAGAGCTGGCTCGTCGCTCTCTAGCAGCCACTCCTGGTCAGACCAGGCACCTGCGGAAGCACAAACGAAAAATATGCTGACCTAGTTATCCTTCGACAGCATGGGCAATAATTTGTGGTGCATCTGCAGTGTGGAAAAAGAAGCGAGAATAGGAGTCACGTGAATCGGAGGAGTCACGTGTCCGCTATCTCCTCCTGAAGTTTTCAGGAAGGGTTGCAGCGATGGAACAAGTCTGGTTGAGTTTGGGTTGGGGAGAAAAAAATTAAATAAATAATCGGGGATAAATTCTAAATTATGAACATTTATTAATTGTGCACAAACGTGGATCTCTAATGTATATTTATATGGCACTATCATATGCATGGTGCTCTGATTTATTCTTGTTGTCAGTGTAGGAACGTGTCATAATGTGCCACACCAAAGTACTCGTGTTCGTGATGTTTACCAATCCACTCTGAGAATGAACTGAACACACTGACTGCACAAAATTTTGCAGCACATGAAATGTCTGTATCTGGCCAATCTTTATAGCTTTAGCTTTACTTTGGCAAGTGGTGATGGCCATTTCCACAGCCATGCCCTCACAGATTCCCAGCATGAAACACACGGCTGGGAAACGGACTATGTACCGTGAACAGACCGTGAGTCACCAAGATAAACCATTTCAGGCCCCGGCTGACCTTGTGGCACAGAACCCACAGAACAACAAACAGAGGCAAATCGAGTCTGGTCAGAGAGAGAGTGAGAGAGAAGGGAGGGAGAGAGAAGGGGAAGAGAGAGGGAAGGGGGGTGGAGAGAGGGAGAGAGAGAAGAGGGGAGAGAGAGAGAGACAAAAGGGGAAGAGAGAGAGAGAAGGGGGAGGGAGAGACACAGAAAGTCTGTCTGTCTGTTTGCCTGTCTGTCTGTGGGGGGGGGGGTGTACTGTGTGCAGGTCTGTGGGTTTGTGTGAAACAGTGTGTGGGTGTGAGTGGGGGTGGCTGTGGGAGGGGGCTTTGGGTGCATATGGGAGTATTGCGAGGACAGGTTTGTTTTGCACAGAAACATCAGCGGGACCATAAACCTGCTGCTGCTCTGCTAGCAGCCGTCCTGCACTTGCTTCCCGTCACGGTCATTAAACTCTCTGGTATTTCCCTCAGCCAGATGCGTGGGCCACACTGATCGGAGAACCAAAGAGACTCCTCACCTCCCACAGCTGCTCCTACCTCCTCAACTCCCTCAGCTGCTCCTACCTCCTCAACTCCCTTACAGCTGCTCCTGCCTCCAACTCCCTTACAGCTGCTCCTACCTCCTCAAATCCCTCAGCTGGTCATACCTCCTCAACTCCCACAGCTGGTCCTACCTCCTCAACTCCCAAAGCTGCTCCTACTTCCTCAACTCCCTCAGCTGCTCCTACCTCCTCAACTCCCAAAGCTGGTCCTACCTCCAACTTCCTCAGCTGGTCCTACCTCCTCAACTCCCACAGCTGCTCCTACCTCCTCAACTCCCAAAGCTGGTCCTACCTCCAACTTCCTCAGTTGGTCCTACCTCCTCAACTCCCAAAGCTGGTCCTACCTCCTCAACTCCCACAGCTGGTCCTACCTCCTCAACTCCCACAGCTGGTCGTACCTCCTCAACTCCCAAAGCTGCTCCTACCTCCTCAACTCCCAAAGCTGGTCCTACTTCCTCAACTCCCTCAGCTGCTCCTACCTCCTCAACTCCCACAGCTGGGTCCTACCTCCTCAACTCCCACAGCTGGTCCTACCTCCTCAACTCCCTCAGCTGCTCCTACCTCCTCAAATCCCACAGCTGCTCCTACCTCCTCAACTTCCTCAGCTGCTCCTACCTCCTCAACTCCCAACAAAGACAAAATCAAAGATGGCTGAAAAGGTCATCTAAATCCTCACCAGTAGATGGGTAGATGAATGGATGGAAGGGACGTGGGATGGATGATGTTTGCACTTGGGCAGGCAGTCACGCTGAGACAGACATGAATCGGCAGGTACACCCTGTGTCCCCATACAGAGGGCAGGTAATGTGGAGCCTGTAACTGGAGATACTGACCCATGGTGGTGCTAAGCCATGGAGCCCAACAGACAGAGAACTGGTGACACGGGAAACAAAGGGGCCCAAAAGGAAACTGCTAAATTATCCAGACCTGTTTTTCACTTCTGAATTATTATACCCAACTTGAGTTGAGTCATTTCATAATTGTGGTATTTCTCACAATTGCATTTCACTTTCCAGATGGAAATACATTTTCAAACTGGCTGATCCCAAACAAAGTGTGACTGCACTTCCTGAGGTCACCCCCACACCCCACCCCCACCCCCACCCCAAAACACAGAAGGAACAGAGAAAGAGACGACAATCATGGTCACATGATTTTGTGTTTTGCTAAATTTGTTAGCTTGCCTTGCCCATATACTTTACCATTAAATCACGTGCCTTGCATCCAAAATCGTACAGAGGAGTGGTTCCAGTGGCATGCCCGGTGTTGTCGCTGTCCTGCGGTATACGCAAACCCGCACGACAAAGGCCGACGGGACCTTGTCGTACCTTATCTCACCTCGCCCCCGAGCGCGCCCGGCCGGTCGTAAGCGGCCAGAGCGCTGGTGATCGATGGGTCGTGTCGCCGTTTATCGCCGGCGGGCTTCAGAGGGGGGGGGGGACGAGGAAGCCGCATTCCTGGAGAGGACGTGAGGTTTACAAGCGGGCCCCGCCGCGCGACGGCACAGTAAATATCAGAGAAGTGTGCGGCGAGATCGGCGCCCCCGGCGAGCGGCGGCCTCCCCCAGCGCCCGTTAGACATTCTTCACTGACAGACAGAAAGGTTCCCACGGCAACGCAGGGGCCTTCTTGTAGGGCCGCTCTGAACAAGTTGCACAGAGCAGACCCGATTATGCTCGTACCCCATTAATACGCCTTACACTGCAAAAAAAACACCCTAAAATACAATGAAATACACCCCTAATGTAATTAAGACACTGCCCAAAAAAATGCACTGAAGACCTCAAAATTACATGCATGCACTGGTCAGCTCTCCAATATAAAAGAGCGATTTTTGAACCTCGTTATCTCTACAGTTTCAAAATCGATATAAATGCCATTTCACAGATGGACTACAATCGCAATGGGGTTGCCAAATACTGATTTTGGGTCAGCTACGTTACACCATTTGAGCATTAAAAATTCAAACTTTTTTGTGATTAATATGCACTTAGAGTCTAAATGTTGGAACCTGAATGAGCACTGCTGCTGTAACACGGTACAAGATTTATTTGAGCCAAAGTCAATGGATAATATACAGCATCCACTGGAGCACAAGACCCTCCTACTGCTAGTGGGGTTACCGGTGTTTCAGTTGCAATCGAGAATACCAGCATTAGTCCACGGCTGGGGAACACACACACACACACACAGTGTGCAACAGTCCACAACAGTGGTGGAGCCAGTCTCCAATTACAGCAGCACTGAGACTGAGCAAAAGCCAACTTCATTAGCAGACCAACCACCAAGCTTTTAGGCACTCCTGTGCTTCCATATACGAGCCTAACCCAATCACACGGTGCCTCTCGAACGCAGCCGGAAAGGAATGCACAAAAACAGGCGCGCGCATCCAGAGCAGGCGAGCCGTTCGCGGTTGTGAAATCAGTCATTTGTTCGAAACGCTCGCAGTTTCAGTCAAGACACGGGCAGCATTCCCACGGATAATTCTGACGTTTCGGCAGTCTGGAGCGAGCCGCCTTATGACTCAAAAGTTTGAGCCGAACCCAGAATCTGGTTCCCATACCTCATCCGCAAGGTTGTGCAAACAGTAGCCTGACAGGCCGCGGCTGCGGAGCTGGGCCCCATTACCGGGTGACGCGAGCGAGCTGTGGGGAACGTCCGAGCTCTCGGGGGGGGGGCTCACCGGAGCGCAGCTGGGACCTGCTTTTCTACCCCAAAACCGAGCCCTGCCTCCACGGGACAGGAAGATTCTGGGATACGTTAACGGTAGAGCAGAGGAACACATGGGAAGTAAAGCAGGTGAACACGCCAGAGGCCTGTGCTTTATGCACTGTTCTACACATCTCTCAAAGAGCAGGGAAGATCTAATCAGTCTGATCAAGACCCCAATAACCAAAGGCTTATTCTCCCCAGCAACTGCTCTCACACACAAAAAAAAATGCTTGCACTTGCCTGATGCCCTCACTTCTGGAGAATGTACCCTTCACCTCCATCTCACCCTCACCGGACGGAGTGTAGCACAGTGGGTAAGGAACTGGGCTTGTAACCGAAAGGTCGCAGGTTCGATTCCCGGGTAGGGCACTGCCGTTGTACCCTTGAGCAAGGTACTTAACCGAAATTGTATCCATTTATACAGCTGGATATATGCTGAAGCAATGTAAAAATGCTATGTAAAAAGTTGTGTAAGTTGCTCTGGATAAGAGCGTCTGCTAAATGCCTGTAATGTAATGTAATGTATTTGGACATGGGGTAGGGGGCTTCCTCAAGGCTCAACAATGAAATTTCAATTCATCTGGACACCAACTGCTCTGTACTGGATTGCACGGGACCCTCTTTTCTTTTTACAAGGGTACTACTACATTAATTTTCTTAACTCCCAACACGGTAGACCTCTCCTCCCAGTTCAACACTGACAGAAAGCATAATGCTAAAGAGTTTCCGTTTGCAGCCTCTGTGCAGCCCAGCTGGCTGTCATCTCACTCGTAAGCAGCCCACCAAACCTGCCGTAAAGAGATCTGGCTTCTCTTGGCATAGCCTAACCCCCTAACACCAGGTTCCTTTCGGTGTTTAAACAAGTATTGCAAAAAAAAACTGAACAGATGTTGAAACTCAGATGTATAAAACTGAAAGCGAAGCCATGAAGGCTTTCATTACTCCCTCTTGTTCTCTCATACCTTTACGATAATCCATTTTGAGAAGGCAGTGGTGACTTCGTTTTGGCGAGGGTTGCACTCGCAGTCAAACGTGAGGCTTACGAGGAGACCGTGCGGTTCACTTCGTTGGGCAGCGGACTCTGAACCCATAACAACCCCCCCCCCCCCCCCCCCCCCCCCCCCCCCCCCCCCCCCCCCCCGTGCAGCTGGGAGTTTGATCTCCTACCGCGGCACATTCTGTACCGTGATCTCATCTCTATGCACAGCCCGTGCTGCTTCCCCCTCTGTCTGTATAAGGTAAAGCAATCAGCCCTTCCATCTAAAAAAGAATGTTCAGAAAGGTTATTCCTCATACAGGAAGCCAGACTAGAGATAATTCAGGCGACAATCTCAGTATATGGCCTCTCCCTTCTTTCTGCTTGTAATTAAGAATGTGAACACAAAATGTATCAAATCTGCTCAGATTAGGCTACCTCAGACTGAAATACAGCATTGTGTCACCTATACACCTGTGTACAGGTGTAGGCCTATAGCAGGCGTAAAACCCCAGACTGGGGTCACAGTGGGCATGGGGGGGGGGGGGGGGTCAATTCTACATCACCCTCTCAGCTTAACACTGTACTTCGGAGCTCTGTAAAAACAACACAAAGACAGCTGTCCAGTTCCACAGCTTTCGTTACAGTCGAGTCGACAACAAAAAGGTAATTTTATAATGCGACCGGCATTAATGGAAAGAATTCATTTCTGTGGAAATCAAGCTTGCCAGATTTTTGAAGCATGATGTATAGCGCCAATTGTTCTGTCTCTCTCCTCAGGGGACAGAGGATATTTAGAGGTTATTGAATATAATGACCTACGAAGTATGAAACTGCAACACTACTAACTGCTAGCCTATATTGCACCATATGTCTTATGTTCCCTTCCCCCATAGAAAAGTTATATTTGCGGGTTTATAAGTTTTGAAGCATGCATCTGTTTAGAGGGTGGAACTGGTTGTTCCTAATAATGCTGACTCAAATTATCTAGGAAGCATGTGACCCCAACTTTGCTACATTTGTCTTTTTGTGGTGTTTTGGGAAAGGGAGTGAGAGACATTCACGTCCTTTCGGCATTTGGTGACCCCGCCCTTGCCCTAGCAAAACCTCTGAAGCGGCTCCACCCGCAAGCTACTTTGGTACACCCTCTACCCCCAGCACAACTGCTCTCAAAAAAAAAACAAAAAAAAAACAAAAAGGACTGCATCTCCCCAGCACAGCCGTGAGACGGACCACAATTCCCTCTGATTACATCATCCAACCGCCATTTTGTCATGCGTAATTGCAGAGAACAGGCTGTTTCTGAGTCACAGACTTATAGGTGTAAACAGAATTCTTCTTTACGAACAGTAAAAATGCTAATAACTTGCAAGGCAAGACATCCAGCGTACAACAGCAGTTCCCGAGCAGACAAAGGCAGCTATTTAGTCTACACTGAGGTGACTTTTTATTCTATAGTCAAGTGTGAAAGTGAGGAATGTCTGCAGGCAGTTTTGTCACAGGCCCCTGTTTCACATGACAGGAAAGTGAAAAGCCATGGCTGAGGTTGAGAGTGACTGTACTGAAGGACAATGAAGACACAAAATGGAGGACAGCGAGTCTGCCATCATCTCTGCAGACGGTGTTTCAGCAGAGCAGCTGTGTTTTTAGGAGTGAGACATGGAGCGCTGGGCTCCAAAGAGCGTTCGGGCCAAATGTGAGACACAGGGGGGCGGGGAGATGGTGGGGGTGCTGGAGTTAGGGGCGTGATGAACCCCACCTTTCACCACTGGGGAGGATGAAGTCATGGCGTGGGGGGGAAGAGGTAGAGAGACTGCAAGGAGCCTGTACGCTCTGCTCCATGCAGAGAGCGCTGAACTCTGGGTGTGCCCCCCAGCCCCAATTTTCTCCTAAACCTCCCAGTGTCATTTTCAAAAGAACCTTGCTCGTGTGAACACCTTATGACACAGACCTAAAGTGTGACCCCGAAAGTCAAATTATAATAATGACATTTAATAACGGTAACAGCAATGGCAGCAGAAGATTCCTTTTTACGATTGTGTCCAGATCACGATTATTAGACAAAGGTTTAAATATCTAAAAACAACACCTAGAACATCTCATCTTTACAAAGGGATATGATCAACTCCCCTAGCACACACAGAGACACACACACACGCACAATCCAAACAGGAATGGGGGTTGAACCGAGTCGGACATAAACCCCCCCCCTCAGAGAGGAGCAGGACTCAAGCTGTTAGCAGGGTGCATGCAGGTGGGGGTGGGGGTGGGGCAGGCTACGGTCTTCTCTGTTCAGTTTTAGTTTTAACTGTCGGGAACACATTCCTACTGTACCCCTCAACACAAATACAGAATTGCTATACTGCAAAATTTCAAAACAACTTGAGGAATTTTTTTTTAAAGTAACGAATAAATCTCTTATGGAGGTTATTATACGGCGCTTGCTCTACGTAAAGAAGTGCGGGGGGGGGGGGGGGGGTTCCTGTTCCAGGGCTGGCCTGAGTGAACTTTTCCCCCCACAGTTGATTAAACACAGGGCTGAGCTGACAGCTCAATCACTCCCCTCCAGAGACCAAAGCTCTGCTCTCCAAAATGAAAGAGGGCTCACATCTCCCCCCCTCTCTGGCCAACAGAGATTCAGACACAGAGGAGAGGACTTCAGCCGCCCATCCAAGGACACACGTCTCCATCAAATCAAATTTCTGTAATGTGGCTGACTGGCTTTGGTCTTATTGATGTTACTCTTCCTTTCATTAAAATGAAGATGATAGAAACTTGGGTCTGTATACTTGCAAAGTGAACTTCCAGTGAAGGAACGTGAGATGCTGCACTCATAAAGCATTTTCACACTTTCAGTGTAGACACTGAATTGTATTTCCTTCTGTCCATCTTATGTACACGTTAAACAATCTGGCAAATTTGCAGCGAATTTACCTTGCCAAATTGCTTTCACTGGAATCACGATACTCACGACACTGATCACTTAATTTTCCATATTTGCTGAAAGATTCCAACTCCTCATTGTTGCTTTCAGATCAAATATATTTTGGACTGGTAAAATATAGCCTACATTTTTTGTTTACTTTATTTAAAATGAACTATAAACTATGCTTATTTCCATTAGGCATATTGAACAAAATTGGAAAATTACACAACAGTTGCATGAACGCAGCATATGTTACTGAAAATACGACTAATGCGAGCTCAAATATTCTACAGATTATTCAATTTGGAAAGAAACTAAGACTCGTCTTATGGCCATTTCATTCACAAAATCGGGCTCTTAAGCATTAAAGCCTTTCGCGGACTATGAAACATTATGATTTTTCTTCGAAACGAGGATGGATCTAGGCATATCTCTGAGTTCAAGTGCAACGTCTCCAAAATGAAACCAGAGAGCTGTATCGGTGAAAGTAAAAATCAGTCATGTGTCCTCCTCAGCCAAGATGAAAAACTGCAATAATAATTCCTCAGCCAGTATTACAGTATTACTCAAAGAAGCACCATTTCTTACAACGTCAGCGAACAGATAAAAAAATCTGATTTATAAGAAATGTGTTCCTGGAAGAAGTGAGAACCTCTTCTTCCTCCAGCGCACAAACAAGTTTTGGACAGCGCGAGCAGAACCTGCAGCCGCACGCTGTAGACGGCTGTGATCCTGTTGGAGGCTGATGAACAGCATGGGCTGGGTACGGGGGAGTCACAGTAAATATGAAATCGCATCAGGGTGAAGATGCGGCTGGTGAGCTGCTCCCTCTGTACTTCCGAGGGGGTTTAAACTGCAGGTGGCACACGGGTATAAACCGCCAACCCGTTCGTTACGTTACGGGCATTTAGCAGATGGTAAAATTTCACACAAATATTTTGATAGCATTTACATTGCATCCATCATCACGGCTGGATGTATACCAAAGCAGTGCAGGTTAAAGTAACGGGTAAAATGTCAGTGTCCTTCCCGGGAATCGAACCTTTAGGTTACAAGACGGTAAACGGACTGCATTTATATAGCGCTTTTATCCAAAGCGCTTTACAACTGATGCCTCTCATTCGCCAGAGCAGTTAGGGGTTAGGTGTCTTGCTCAAGGACACTTCGACACGCCCAGGGTGGGGTTTGAACCGGCAACCCTCCGACTGCCAGACAATCGGTCTTACCTCCTGAGCTATGTCGCCCAATTCCTTACCCATTATACTACACTGCTGCCTTTCGACGAGCCTCAGGACTGTTTCACTCCCACGCGTCCTCTGCCCGTTGCTACGGCGCCTCACTGCAGGTCATTCGAACTGCCGTGTTCAGACCAGAGCACAGTGAGCTCCTAGCCTCCCAGTTCTGACGAGCAGGCGCTGCATGTCTGCATGGTGCCACGACTGCATGTTTTTGTCTCTGTGGCATGCAGAGGGAGAAAACCCCCCAGGTTCAAAAGCAGAAGTTATCTGCAGGATTTTGTTCCAATTACATGGATTTTGCTAGTTATAGCACAATTCTTCATCCAGGAGGTAGAACGAATTAGTGAAATCAGCTGGCTGAGATCATGGGGGAAAAACACACGGTAGGACTTTACACCTCTGGGGGAATGTGAGCATTCATGTTGCTGCTGCATCCTGTTATCTTCAATAGTTTTCTTGCAGCTTATCTGATGGTGAGGTCGTGCAGGGCCCAGCTGCTGGAACACTACACTGTGGGATACGTAGTCTCTCCGCTGAGTTCCGATTTTGTAAACCTTTTTTCTGGCTTGTCAAGGACATGGTCATAGCTTGTAGATGTGCTTACTGCAGGACCAAAGCAGGCTGAGAAAACGGCATCCTAATGACAGCTAACAAATAACCGTTAATATCACCGCTAAATTAAGAGACAAACTGCACTTTGTGTTCCAGGTTTAATGGAATCCCTTAAACAAAGCTAAAAATGGCGAACTCCAAATAAACAGGACTTCCGGGCTCCCAGTTTAGACAATCGTGCCTGAACCCTTTCACACGTCGATAGCACCATTTTCATACCCGTTATGAGACTGTTTACTTCACACAGAAGCTCAAATTACCAAGCTTTCCCCTGCTCTCTGACTGGCCCAGAGGGCCACTGCTAATGTGAATCCACACACAGTACCAGGGAGCCGAGATGGACCTCCTAAGCCGACAGTCTCAGACTTTTGTCAAATAAATGAAAACGAGAGTACTCCATGGACGCGTGTCCAGAAGGAAGAATCCTGAATTCACAGATTGAAAAACGAGATCCTGGCCACTGGAGACTCTCAGTGAGGTACCCGTCTCCCAAACCAGAGAGCGCAGGCATCCGGGGCTGCGTAATGACTTACACATGGGGCCGTGAGCAGAAGCTGTATCAGCCTCTTCTGTCCCGCGCCAAGCTAACTCTGTTCGGCGCGCGGCATTAAGTCTATTTGAAGGTGTAGCGTTAACACTACTCAACGTGCCGTTTCAGTTTTACCGGCGGCAGTTTGAAAGTGCTCGAAATGATCATCGCCCTTCTAAAAAAAAAAAAGGTTGATATACTTTACAATTGTCACATATAAAAAAGAGCAATGAAGAACCAGAAAACAAAGACAAAACACTGAGGCTGTTATTTTGGTTTGCATTGTTATAGGTTGGTATATGATGTTATGGTAACGCAATATTTGAACTTCATGACATAAACCCTCATTGAATACCTGCCATTACCAGCCTTGACAGCATTTTACAGATTATAACAACCGTCAGAACAGTACCATAAAATAATTCTGCTTTATGAAATTCACCACATACATTAAAATATAACGTCATGGTTATGACACTGCTATGTGAGTTGTACTTCAACTTGAAATTGTCAACTGTCATAAATACTGTATTATCCAGCACAAGACAATACAATGTCTTCATCTTACCATCAGCCAATGAAGCCTGTCTGTATGATAAACCTCTCTCAGGCACCAGAACTACTCGAACAGTAGATTTCCAAATATGAAATTATTTCATTAGCATGCTTAAATAAAGCAAACTGAACAACAAAAAATGTATTTTCCTTTCTATAATTAGGCTATGGAAAAATTCAATTTTTCTCTTAAATGACATCAAAGAAAAGACTTATTTTGACTATAGGCGGCCACGGATGTGCACTCCTAAAGTCTAGTCAGTATAGAAGATGAAAACACAGATTAAAAAGTCCAGTGTTTCCATTATAATAGTCTGAGGTTAGTCACAATGTTTGTATTTCAAAGGTGCACTGATAGCCTAGCTCCCTTTGAAACTTCATAGATAGCAATCCCACATCCCCTCCCCCCTCCCCTTGACAGATTCTGGTATACCTAATGGTGTTCACGACATGTCCAATTACACATGACAAACTGTACTGGATCTACGGGGTAAAATAAATAAATAAAGAGGAAAGGGTGGATAAATTATATTATACGGTTTACTTTGTCTAAAGCACATTTTTGTCCTTATTCGTGCTGGTAGAAGATTAAATAACAAACTTCCGCGCTGACGTCCCAAAAAAAAAAAAAAAAAGAGTGAAGCCTCTTCCTGCCGAGTGGGGGTATATCCCCGAATAAAACCGTTCTCGCGCACTGCGCTCGTTCTAGTCAGATAGGCTCCGCGACGGGGGCCAGTCAGTCCGGAACGCAGCTGGAGTAAACATTTGGGAAAGACCAACAAGTCAGCCTCCGCTAAAAATAAAATTAAATAAAATAAACTGCTCCGTTTCTTTTCATATATACATTTCATTTGTCGGGGACAGAATTGGCAACACAAGCCGAAAGATACAGCGCCCCAAAACAGGCTCTCCTTAAAAAGACTTCGAAATGACCGGTAGCCCATTAACAGGGCTACTAGTTGCGCTCTGCATCTGTAGTAGTGTCCACTGTATGCCGAAGGTCCTGGGCAGAGACAAACGCCAGGCTCAGCATCAGATTTATCCTCATTTTGACGATGCGTCATCTGCCCAACGAATTCAAGGTAAGTTTACCACGATACAGTCGCGTGCAATTCTGGAATCACAATTTTGACTATTTCATTAACAGCTTACTGTACCCGTTTCGTTTTAACTATTTGGACGTCCAACATATATTCTGGATGCTACTTAGCGCTGTGAATGCGCATTTGATGAATCGGTTCGTTGTTTTATGTGCCTTAACTGGTGACATAACGCTGATTGCATTTTAATGCACGCGCACATTTCCGCAGCCCAGAAGGTTCCATTATCATAGCACAGCATATAATTATGAAACTTTGTAGATAGCAGATAATCGATGATAAACCAGTCTTTTTCCCATTGATGTTTACTCAAGATAGAGTTTACTAAAATAAAACTATATTGCTGCCAATATGCAGTAGTGGAGTAGTCTATGTCTCTTCCCCCTAGACAACTGCGTTGAGAACGGTCGGTATTATCGAGTGAATGATCAGTGGGAGCGGTCCTATCTGGGGGGCACATTAATCTGCACTTGTCACGGAGCAGCCGGAACTAAATGTAAAACAAAGCCTGAAGGTGAGTTTGGATTTTCACTGGTGTAATGTCAAGATGGAGCATAGTTTGGTGGTTTCACCCTTCAATTTCTCAATATCTTCTCAGTAATGTATTCGCCAACAGCTTTAAACATAGCACCATGGGGAATACATCGGTTAATTATTTTGTGTAAAATATCGATAATTGATAAGTTATTCGCAAGTCAATTTGGAATTACCAGGTAAAGTAGCCTACTTCGCGCTTGTTACGATCACTTCGTGCTTCTTGAGAACTCTGCTTTGTTACCTATTCTACCAGAGTAGTAGTGCATTTTAGCAAATATGAACAGTGTAACCATTGTTGTACGTGTTCTGCAGCCGAGGAGACTTGTTACGATAAAATAAACGCACGATCGTATCGGGTTGGGGAAACCTACGAGCGCCCAAAGGATGGGATGATCTGGGACTGCACGTGCATCGGCTCCGGTCGGGGTAAAATCAGCTGCACGATTGCAAGTGAGTGGGTCAATTAAATGTCTCCAGTAGTGTCTTATCTACGTTTGAACTACCACGGGGAAATATGCGTGCACTAAATTCACTTTGATGTGGCGCAAACTCCCCCAGACCGCTGTCACGAGGGAGGCCAGTCGTATAAGATTGGGGACACTTGGAGGAGACCGCACGACACCGGAAGCTACATGCTGGAGTGCGTCTGCCTGGGGAACGGCAAAGGGGAGTGGACCTGCAAGCCTGTAGGTGAGAAAGCTGGCGAAGGGGTGACCTTCCTCCTGCATCTTGAAAAGCGGCCCTGAGTTAGGCTCTAAAGCAGATTTTTGCTCAGAAAAATCAGGGTCCTGCCGACTATTTGACATCGCTTTAAACATTGACAGAACAGTGTTCCCATTTATCCCAAATCTGGCCACTATTCAAACAAAAGACCTGATGCAATGTTTGACCAGCAGTAAGAGTCTGTCACAATCACATTTTCCTGGAAGAGTATTTTGTCCTCCATCAGACCAGCATGGAGGCGTGCTGCTGTTGAACTGTGTGAACGCAACCTCTCCCTTCTCTGTAGCGGAGCGTTGCTATGACAACACCGCGGGCATGTCCTACGTGGTGGGCGAGACCTGGGAGAAGCCGTACCAGGGCTGGATGATGGTGGACTGCACCTGCCTGGGGGAGGGAAGTGGCCGCATCACCTGCACATCCAGAAGTGAGTCCCCCTACCTGGGCCAGGCTCCACTCCCCATGCTCTTTATATACACAGCCTCCTGACCACACCCCTTTACAAATGCACACACACAGCTACCTGCTGGCCACACCCCTTTACAAACACACACACACAGCTACCTGCTGGCCACACCCCTTTACAAATATCCAGTTACCTGAAGGCCCCTCCTCATTTTTCATCATTCCTTAAAGCAAGAGGAGCAGAGATCCTTCTAAAGGGCACAGACTTACTCAGAGGCATAGTGATGCTGAAAGCCTTCACTTCAATTGGAGGGCCCATTTTCATTCTTTACCACAGAGAGTCGGCATGGAAAAAAAATCTTTCTTAAAACCGATTTAACACACATAGTCTTCTAATAAAAAGCTTTTTTTAAACAGCTCTTTGGAAGGAAAGACAGGATTTCAGGTTCGAATGCCGTTGTTTTTCTTTGGTTTAATGATTGATCTGCTCCGGTGAATTCTTTTTAATGTTGCAGACTTTGGCAGAAGTCTTCACATGTCCTGCCAGATGTCTTGCATTATCCCGTAACTACTTTCAGTCCACGCCTTACTGACATCATGGCCTTCAATTTTCTGTGTGTCTGCGTGTGTGTGTGTGTGTGTGCGTATGCGCGTGTGTGTGTGCAGAGGGGAGGGCATCGTCTGCAGCTGCACTGGAGCAGCAGGAGGAGAACGAAGGCATATTTCAGCCCTTCTGAAAGATCATTTTCGGGTCCCGCAGAGGTTTAAAGCTGAGCCACAGAGTGCACGACCCCCTCAGAACAGAAAACATTCTGTCCAGTAGGAAAGCAATGATGCGGAGCCGGCGAATGGAACCAGAAACTATTCAGAGCAGTTGTGCCATTTAAACGGCCTCAGCTAACGGCCTGTTGGCTAGCGTCCTGTTAAATGGATGGTAAATGGACTGCTTTTATATAGCGCTTTTATCCAAAGCGCTTTACAATTGATGCCTCTCATTCGCCAGAGCAGTTAGGGGTTAGGTGTCTTGCTCAGGGACACTTCGACATGCCCAGGGCGGGGTTTGAACCGGCAACCCTCCGACTGCCAGACAATCGGTCTTACCTCCTGAGCTATGTCGCCCCTGTTGCGATGACATCGCTCTCTCGCGCCGTGTCCCCCGCAGACCGCTGTAATGACCAGGACACGCGGACCTCGTACCGCATCGGAGACACGTGGAGCAAGACGGACGCGCGCGGGAACGTCCTGCAGTGCCTGTGCACGGGGAACGGCCGCGGCGAGTGGAAGTGCGAGAGACACGCCTCCCTGCACACCAACAGCGTGGGTGAGGCCCTCATCAGCCTGTACCACACACCTACACCTGGACCACGTACACCTACACCTGTACCACACACCTACACCTGAACCACAACAGCATACCTACACCTGGACCACGTACACCTACACCTGAACCACGTACACCTACACCTGAACTACGACATCATACCTACACCTGGACCACGTACACCTACACCTGAACCACGACAGCATACCTACACCTGGACCACGTACACCTACACCTGGACCACGACAGCATACCTACACCTGAACCACGAACACCTACACCTGGACCACGTACACCTACACCTGGACCACGTACACCTACACCTGAACCACGTACACCTACACCTGAACCACGTACACCTACACCTGAACCACGACAGCATACCTACACCTGGACCACGTACACCTACACCTGAACCACGACAGCATACCTACACCTATACCACGACAGTATACCTACACCTGGACCATGCACACCTACACCTGAACTACGACAGCAGACCTACACCTGGACCACGTACACCTACACCTGAACCTGAACCACGACAGCATACCTACACCTATACCACGACAGCATACCTACACCTGGACCATGTACACCTACACCTGAACTATGACAGCAGACCTACACCTGGACCACGTACACCTACACCTGAACCTGAACCACGACAGCATACCTACACCTGGACCATGTACACCTACACCTGAACCACGACAGCATACCTACACCTGGACCACGTACACCTACACCTGAACCACGACAGCACACCTACACCTGAACCACGACAGCATACCTACACCTGAACCACGACAGCATACCTACACCTATACCACGACAGCATACCTACACCTGAACCACGACAGCAGACCTACACCTGGACCACGTACACCTACACCTGAACTACGACAGCAGGCCTACACCTGGACCACGTACACCTACACCTGAACCTGAACCACGACAGCATACCTACACCTGGACCACGTACACCTACACCTGAACTGTGTGCACTACACACAGTAAAAACTACACGTCTGCCGTTTGATGGTGAAGTGTAAATGGTTCTGCTGTGTGAAATGCAGGCACTGGATCTCGCGTTGTGACCAGCATCCAGCCGGCAGTGTTCCAGCCCCTGCCCCACCCCGAGCCCCCCTTGGAGGGCGCCTGCAAGACGGACTCGGGCGTGGCCTACTCCCTGGGCATGCGCTGGGTCAGGACCCAGGGCAGCAAGCAGATGCTGTGCACCTGCCTGGGCAACGGCGTCAGCTGCGAGGAGTGGGGTCAGTGCTCAGAAAGTTGACCTTTGACCTCTACTGCCTTTCAACCGCTCATTTACTGAGCATCACACAACCGCATATTTTGATGCCGAGCAACAGGTGTGTGGTTCTTCAGTAAGAGACGACGGGTATCTACTTCCCGCTCCCGTCTGCTGTCTGTCCTGGCCCCTCGCTGGTGGAATGACCTCCCCGTGACGGTCAGAACAGCAGAGAATCTCACCACTTTCAAACGCAGACTGAAGACTCATCTCTTCAGGCTGCACCTCTCCCCACCCCTCCCTAGCCTATAGTTCAGCTCACTGTACCTAGCTAGGATAATTTGATTATGTTAGTGTATCTGGCAGGATTGTTTTTGTCTGATTAGGTGTGATTAGATGTGATTCCAGTGCTAGTTTGTACTTGGTAGGATTCTTGTTTGCTGAACAGGTTACTCCACAGGGTTGGAGTCCTGATCGATGTGGTCACTTCTGGCACTACGATCCTTACTTCACTCTAGTGTTTCTTTTGCACCTCTACATCATGAACCTATGCACTTGTTGTACGTCGCTCTGGATAAGAGCGTCTGCTAAATGCCTGTAATGTAATGTAATGTATCTCTCATGCAGACGGGCACACGCAGGTGTACGGGGGGAACTCCAACGGGCAGCCCTGCGTTTTCCCCTTCGTCTCGAGCGGGAAGACGTACTACTCCTGCACCGCGGAGGGCCGCGGCGACGGGCTGCAGTGGTGCAGCACCACCTCCAACCACGACGCCGAGAAGCAGTACTCCTTCTGCACCTCCAAGAACGGTGAGCCCCGGGGCACGCCCACAGGAGGGGAGGGGCACTCACAGGCGGGGAGGAGCGCTCACAGAAATGGAGGAGCCCTCACAGTCGGGGAGGAGTGCTCACAGTAATGCTCAGAGAACACACTGAGCAAAATGCATTTTCAGACCGGAATACAAGCAGAATGGTAGCTAGTTTTATTTGCTTGTCTAATATGTTTATTATGCAAATGTATTTTTCCTGGAAGTGCCTGGAATTACTGATCGGAGAATGAGGTTTCATTTTCCCCAATATTGGGTGGAGCTACAATGAGCTTATCAGTCATTGTTCATTTTCAACCAGTCAGATCAGCTGTGGTCTCCAGAACAAAACAAACTGACTGGTTCACATCAGCAATACACCGATAGCATGTGGTTGCTCCACTTATTTTTGGTTTCTTGACGCCTCTTCCCATCATGGCTACACACCGGAGCGACTGCAGTGCGTTACTAACACTGCCTCTTGTGCTTCCTAGCAGCGGTGCTCGTGACCACCAGAGGAGGCAACTCCAACGGGGCGCTGTGCCAGTTCCCCTTTCTGTACAACGGGCGCAACTACACCGAGTGCACCACGGACGGGCGACAGGACGGCATGAAGTGGTGCGGCACCACCACCGACTACGACAGCGAGAAGCGCTTCGGCTTCTGCCCCATGGCCGGTGAGGCTCCCACTGTCCTGCTTTCTCTCTCTCTCTCTCTCTCCCCTCCGTTCTTTCTCCTTCTGTCTCTCTCTCAGAGGAGGAGGAGGAGAGAGAGGAGGATGTGTTAAGGAGGAAGTGATGTTCCTGTTTGTTTATGATTATAATCGGCAAGAACTGATTTTCAGAAAGTATGTTTATAAACAGAGGCAGAGGGACTGGGCATGTCGAAAGCGCACCCCTATGAGAGCTTAGGCACACCGACAGCACGAGAGAATGTTCAGCGATGAAGCCAAATGCTAGTAGGACAAAGACATTTTGGGGCCCCGAAAATCAGTGTTCCCTAAATAATTAACAAAAATCAGGACAGGCCTGACCACTGTAGCCTAAAACAGCAGGGATTCTACTGTCAATCAAAGGGTTTTCATGCGACAGACATGATTTGAGAAGGTCGGAGGGCAGGGCGTGGGGCGATGTGTAGATTTTCACTAGGTGCCGTTATTTTATCGGGTGTGGTTACGGTTTTTGGAGAGCGAGGCATTGATGAGCCTGTGAAAGTGTTTCATTAAAGAACCGGCGGTGCAGATCTTTAGCGTGCCTGAGCAAGTGGGGCAGAATTAGCCTGAGAAGCCGCGCGGGGTACTGCGGCTACCAGAGGCAGTAATTACTCCAGCCCCGGGGCTGAGGGGTGGGGGGGTGGGTGCGGGGGGGCTCTGACCGTGGGGAGCGGCCCCTTTGGAGACCGCGGGGACAGACTGGCGGCGGTCCAGAGGCCGCCTGGCCGCCAGCACGTCCGCCCCTGCCCCAGAACGCCACCGTCACCGCTGTTAACCGTTTCAAAACACCCCTCAACCCCAGAAATTCAACCCCCACTTAACAATCTCATGTTTTTCCTTTAAGTTATTGGAGTGTTTACAAGTTGGTTTCCATAAGCTGAGCCTTAACTAAAGGCTCAGCACCTCGAACTAAACTAAAAGGAATACAGAATGACAAGTGGATTGGCAGGGAGGGCAGGCCCACGGCTACTCCCAGGCTTGGTCAGGACTATCAGGGCAGTGTTAGCATTGAAGACTCTACAACACTGTGCTTTCTCTCTGCAAATGAATTTATCAGTGTTCATTTTGTTCCTGATTAAGAGCACTTCTACGTTATATTTTATTATACTCATTTTCTAGGCAAAGGGCATTCCATTTTAAATCGTTAAAAGTTTTACTGCTCCAAAAGTGAACTAAAGACTGTGATCTTTTATAGCACATGACTCTGCTCAGAGGAAATGAACTAGTTCATTTGTTCCGTTATGCACACAATTCTGCCCCAGAAGTGAATTCACTCCTCTTTGTATTTTAGTGTCTGAATCCCTGTTCTGAAAGTGAATGCGCCACTGTGATTCGTTTACACTGCGTCACGTGACTCGCCGCTGTGTGCCCGCAGCCCACGAGGAGGTGTGCACAACCAGCGAGGGGGTCATGTACCGCGTGGGCGACCAGTGGGACAAGCGGCACGACGTGCTGGGTCACATGATGCGCTGCACCTGCACGGGGAACGGGCGGGGCGAGTGGACCTGCATCGCCTACTCCCAGCTGAGAGGTGAGATCCGAGTGGGAGACCTCATCACCTGACCGCATACGAACCGCTGTTCGTCGGTCCACCATTTTAAAACAAAAATGCTACAGTTGGGTCCCTCCAATCTGATGTCTTCAGATATCGAAGCGACACATTAAAGACTCATGAATTGCCATAAAAAAAAATTATAAATGTTGCTGTAAATCAATTGTACGATCTTAGGGATGCTTAATCTTCAAAAGGACAAATGTGAATAATTATGGTTAACGAAACAGGAATAAAATAGGTTGTTATACTTAAGTGTACTTGTAAAAACGTCCTAACTGATCAGCTATACCAGGGGTGGCCAACCCAGGTCCTGGAGAGCCACAGGGTCTGCTGGTTTTTTACTTTGCACTTAATTGATTAATTATAGCAGTTGATTACACAGTTAACTCACCTCACCTGGTTTCTTCAGTCTAAGTGGTTGCTGTATTTAAGGTGAAAACAAAAACCAGCAGACCCTGCGGCTCCCCAGGACCAGGGTTGGCCACCCCTGAGCTATACTGTCATCAAAAAATAGGGACAAAATACTGTTCTGGAAGGCTGCTGGATAAGACCAAAAACACAAAGACATAGCCTACATTTCTTGAGGGCAGGCAGGCAGTCAAGTTTTGTTTTTGTTTTCTTCTGCTTCATTGTGACATCATTTCCTGTTCTCCATTTTGTGGCAGACCAGTGCATTGTGGACGGGCTGACCTACGAGGTGAATCACACCTTCACTAAGCGGCACGATGAGGGCTACATGATGAACTGCACTTGCTTTGGCCAGGGGCGGGGCCGCTGGAAGTGTGACGCCATTGGTGAGAACCCAGCCGCACCCTTCCCTTCAAACGGCCCCCACTGACCAATCGCAGGCCACAGTGTGGACCTTACCCTCTATACTGCACTATTAAAGCCCTTTGATTGCTGAGATCGATGCGTAGCTCATGGTCTTTGCTTACTGAAAATCCTCAAATACATGGAAACTCTTTCACCTTCTGAACACATTTCATGGCTTTGCAAATACAAAGTGTAGCCCCTTTGGTAAATGGTAAATGGTAAATGGACTGCATTTATATAGCGCTTTTATCCAAAGCGCTTTACAATTGATAGCTCTCATTCGCCAGAGCAGTTGGGGGGTTAGGTGTCTTGCTCAAGGACACTTCAACACGCCCAGGGCGGGGTTTGAACTGGCAACCCTCCGATTGCCAGACAATCGGTCTTACCTCCTGAGCTATGTCGCCCCATTTGTGACACATGCCCTTAAATATACATTTCCTGGGAAGGCATCATGGAAAGAGACCAGTAGCTGGGGTGAGGATTCTCTGCAAGAAAAATGAGTGGTATATCATAATACAATACAGTAACAAACAGTCATTAAGCAACGTATAGCAATGCATAATAGTATGACTTAGCGTGTAATGATTCAACGTCTGTGCTCAGACCAATGCCAGGAGCCGGACACCAAAGCGTTCTACCAGATCGGCGAGACCTGGGACAAGCACATTCAGGCCATCCGCTACCGGTGCACGTGCTACGGCAACGGCATCGGGGAGCTGAGCTGCGAGCCGCAGAACTACCCAGGTGAGCGCGCCGCCGCCGACCGCGTGACCGCCCGCTGCGCTCTGACTGGGCCTCTGCTTTCCGTCTCTCCGCCGCTGTGCGTGCGTGGTCTCGGGCTGAGGGCACCGGTGCCGTGAGGCACGCTGTCTGGCCCGGATAAAGAGCTGGTTAGAGGTGGCGGACGCCAGGCTGTGGCACATCACTGGGCTATGGGCACAGCCTGAGGAAGATCATTCTGCTACTAAGTGCAGAATGAGCTTTGACTGAGGCTATTAGCTAGCTAGCTAACTATTAGCAGCTTATTTGTTCTTTAAAACTCGCTTCCAGATTCAGCAGTGCAGCGCTAAAAGGGGAATTAGCCTAAGTGTCGGATTAATGGCTCAGAATCCCAGGGTTGAGCCCCACCCTCATCTGATGGTGGCTTCTGTGCAGAGGAACAGTGGTACACATCTGTTCAGTTCTTCCTGTTCCTGGTTCCTGGCTCCCTCTCTTCCTCCTCTTTATCTCACTCTCTCTCAGCCCCGTAATTAAGAATGAGGTGAAGCGGTGCCAGCAGAGGTGCTGCTGTTCTTATCTGCTCCGGATGCTTGTTTGTATCCACCCTTCTTGACGCTTGTTCTTGATGTAGAGTGCCCCCTGTGGCAGGGCAGAGAAATGCAGGTCAGATATGTGTTCAAAGCAGCTACACTGCGGAGTGCCCTGTGTGAATCACGAGGTACAGTGCGCCAGTTTCCTTTGAGGCGACTGGATCTTTTTCTAAGCAGTTGCTTGTGTTTTACTCGCCGAGGTGCCACGTTTTGTGCAGAGTATCCTTCAAACTAAATGTGCACTCAGTCCGTATTGTCAAATTCATTGTAGCATATATAGTGCTTCCCAAGGTTAGCCAGTTCAGTTGCGTCGAAAAACCTGCTGAAAAAACGTAAAGAAAGGGGGAAATGCAAAAGCCACCGCCCTTCTGTTTCCCGAGCACGAGCAGAACCCCCCACCCCACAAACCTGTTTCAGTTTTACACTGGCTATAGGGGGAGAATGTGGCTTTTTTTTTCTTTATTTATTTCTTTCTTTCTTTTTTTAGTGGAGGGTCCCCCACGCCTAATCCCTCCCTGCCCTAAATGGCATGCAGCTGTTGGATTAGGCGTCTGGGAATCCGTGAGAGAGGGTGGAAGGCAACGCTTGAATAAGTGAGACTTAAACACTGTATAGAATCCACCTGGCCTGTGGGCTTCTCATGGCTGTAATTGGGAGAAATTGAGACCAGATTGCAGTGGAGGGGGGGGCCTGGGGCAGCCTGCAGTGGCGGAGGGGGGCAGCCCTGCCCTAGCCCTGCCCTACCTCCCACCCCCCCACCCCCCCCCCCCCATCTGTGTTCTGTGGACAGGGCATGAGCTCATGGGCTCCAGTCTAATGGGACTCCATGGTTCTCTGTTGCAGTCATTTTGGTAATTTTTTTTCTTAGTCTCCCGCTGCTAAGCCATATCATTGCAGCTGCTTTTGCAGCATTCGTTTGAAATTGCTCGGGTGTGACTGAAATTACCCTGACTTGGACTCAAGGTGACTGTTGATTTGGTGCAGTTATATAGTGCAGTGTAAGGAATTGTAGGGTAAGGAAATGTATTCATTCGCTAGTGCAGCAGAGTAGCATGAATAACACAGTCAGAGCAAACCACAGTATCATAATGCTGCTACCTTTAGTGCAGTGTTGCATAGTCCAGTACAGTATCACACTGCATAGCATAATGGAGCATAGTTAAGCACAGTGTAGCATAGTCCAGTACAGTATCACACTGCATAGCATAATGTAGCATAGTTAAGCACAGTGTAGCATAGTCCAGTACAGTATCACCCTGCATAGCATAGTTAAGCACAGTGTAGCATAATCCAGTACAGTATCACACTGCATAGCATAATGTAGCATAGTTAAGCACAGTGTAGCATAATCCAGTACAGTATCACACTGCATAGCCTAGCATAAGGTAGCATAGTTAAGCACAGTGTAGCATAGCCCAGTACAGTATCACACTGCATAGCATAATGTAGCATAGTTAAGCACAGTGTAGCATAATCCAGTACAGTATCACACTGCATAGCGTAGCATAATGTAGCACAGTTAAGCACAGTGTAGCACAGCATAGTAGTGGTCTCTATTTCTCATCCATTCTTTGTATTTGAATGGCTGTTTTCCATTTTGAAAGACGATACTTTTGACGATACTATTTTGAAAGTCCTCACCAAGGCAGTGCGTGAAAATTCACTCCCCCCTCCCTGACCCCCAGGTGGCCCGGTCCAGGTGATCATCACCGAGGCTGGAAACCAGCCCAACTCCCACCCCATCCAGTGGAACACCTCCCCCTCCACCCACATCGTCCAGTACATCCTCAAGTGGAGAATGGTGAGCTGGCTGTCCCCTCCCCTCTCAGGTCCCTCAGGCCTCTTCTCCTCCTCCCCCATCCCTCCCTTCCTCTGAATGTGTTTGAACATTTTTTAGCAAATATTTGTCAGGCTGAAATATTGTAGTTGTACACAACTACACAAAATCGTGTTTATGTGGTGGTCTTGCGTGAAGTAAAATAAAGTAGAAAGGGCAGTAAAGTACAAAGTTCAAAACCATCAGTCCAAAAACAATTCAACAGCAAGCGGGAAATGACACACGCGAGATGACGCGCGCAAGCATTCTTCCCTCTTAATGCGAAACGGCACACATTCTCGGCAAGAGCTTTGGAATTTTTTTATTTCGAAATGGACACGGGGCTGACCAACGCAGGGGTTGCGCAAACAAACTACTGGGAACATTTGCGTAAACAAGAGACAAGAGAGCAGGAACCACCGCTGGTAGCCTGAACACACAAAGCCTGGAGTCACTGACCCAGAGTGCTAAGGCATTAACACACACCAGCTGAACCAGGTCAGACTCGCTGCAGAGATCTTAAATTGCACTCCGGATCACAGATTTGATGCTTAAGGTTTGTTTCATAATGAAACAACAGTGAGTTCCCGTCGCCAAAGTTCTTTGGGGTCGGTGAATTTACAGACGACTTTAATGATATAAACAGTGACAGTAAGAGTAAGTGGCCGTTTAGGCAAGACCAGGATTCCACAAACAAAGCTCAAGAGGCTCCTTTAATAAAGATCTCAGACTCCAGACTGAGTGCAGTGATTCAGCGTATCTGTGCGAGCTGCTTCTACCAACGACAGTTCATCTGCACTCATCTATTACATTACATTACAGGCATTTAGCAGACGCTCTAATCCAGGGCGACTTACACAACTTTTTACATAGCATTTTTACATTGTATCCATTTATACATATATACCGAAGCAATTCCGGTTAAGTACCTTGCTCAAGGGTACAACGGCAGTGTCCTTACCTGGGAATCGAACCTGCGACCTTTCGGTTACAAGCGCAGTTCCTTACCCACTGTGCTACACTCCGTCCTCTGGTGCTGCATGTGTCAGTGTCAGCACTCCACACACCTGCCCTCTGAAACTGACCAGTGTTTCAGATGGCTTGCTGGCCTGCTTGTTCCTGCTACAATAAATGCTGTTCCCACACGGTAAGGCAAGAGTATATGGAGGTCTCTCGAGTCTCTCAATAATAATAATAATAATAGTGCCTCTGAAGATCTGAAAGGGTTTCACAGCGAATGAGAAAACAGGCGCCAATGTGTTGCACCCATCCGGACGAATGGCAACCATTTTGCACCGGAACGTTCACCATGTGTTTACTGAGGTGAGCAGAAAGGAACTTACTGGGGGCAGATTAGATGGCTAGGTTGTGAATTTGGGAATTTTGACAGGATACCAGGGAACCGCGTGTCATGGGATCTTTAATGACTACAGTGAATCCCCCCCCCCTTCCAAACTTCTCCCCTCAGAAAAACAGCCACCACGTATGGAGAGAGGTGATCATCCCTGGCCACGTGAACTCCTACACCATCGGGGGGCTCAAACCGGGCATCACCTACGAGGGTCAGCTGATCAGCATCCTGCGCTACGGCCCGCAGGAGGTCACCCGCTTCGACTTCACCACCAACGCCAACTCGCGTGAGCGCCCGCGCATCCGCACTCCCCCAAGGGGACCGTGTTCGAATACCTCACACGCCGCACACTGGAGGCCCATGTCCACTTCTGTTTCTCAGTCAAAAAACTGGGCATCTACGTACGAAAATAAGCAGAGCTGCTTTTTTTTTTACCCTCTTCCCTTAAACAGTGATCGGGATCATCTCGCAAGGGGAGACGACCCCGCCCCCCGTCATGGTGGACACTTCCGAATCGGTGACGGAGATCACCTCCAGCAGCTTCGTCATCTCCTGGGTGTCGGCGTCCGGCACGGTGTCCGGGTTCCGGGTGGAGTACGAGCTGAGCGAGGAGGGCGCCAAGCCCACCGTGCTGGGTCAGTACCACGTGACCCATGTGACCCGGGTCAGAACCGCGTCGCCGTTAGCATTCGCGCTGATCAACGCTCTGCCCTACAGACCTGCCGCGCACCACCACCTCCGTCAACATCGCCGAGCTGCTGCCCGGGCGCAAGTACACCGTCAACGTCTACGAAGTGACCGACGAGGGCAAGAACCTCATCCTCACCACCTCCCAGACCACAGGTCAGGCCCTCCTCTCTCTTCGACCGTTTCCCACAGCTCCGTGAAAATGGCCGAACGACCGCCACACACTCAAACGAACTGAACAAGCCGCCCTAACCCCCAGTGTCTGCAGCACTACATTACATTACATTACATTACAGGCATTTGGCAGACGCTCTTATCCAGAGCGACGTACAACAAAGTGTATAACCATAACCAGGAACAAGTATGACGAAACCCCTAGAGAGAAGTACCGGTCCAAGTACAGGGAACAACCGCATAGTTCAACTTGGACCCTGATGGTTAAACTGATTAACACTAACAACGAGAACGGCAACAACGCAATCTATGGAAAAATAAAAATAAATAAAAATACAAGTAGTCGTTAAGACTGGCGCATCAACTAAGTCACCTACAGAGAAACAGCACTCGAAATACATTTCTTTGCATTATTTGACTACAGTACATAAAAAAAACATCACTTCTTTTTGTAATGGACAACTGTGAGAGTCTGCACTCCGCAGAACCTCCAAACTGACGATCGGACCGACATCGTTGTGTTCATGACGGTTTGTACGTCTAGTTTCAACAGGCCTTTAAACACTCCCTGTCCCCCCCCCCCCATAGCTCCCGATGCCCCAACCAATGAAGTGGTGAAGGAGGTCGAAGAGAAGTCTATAGTGGTCACCTGGTCCAAGCCCCTGGCACCAATCACAGGTGAGGCTCCTCCGGCATTCCATCCCCCCGAGTGATGTCACCGCTTTCCGTGGAGACGTGCCTTTGACCCTTGACCCCGTGCCTCCCCGTGCGCAGGGTACCGCGTGGTGTACACCCCGTCGGTAGAGGGCAGCAGCACGGAGCTCACCCTGCCCAACACCGCCACCTCCGTGACCTTGAGCGACCTTCGACCCGGCCTGCTCTACAACATCAGCATCTACGCCGTGGAGGAGAACCAGGAGAGCGAGCCCGTCCTCATACAGGTCAACACCGCGGGAGAGCCACTGCCTGGTATTTACCCAGCGTGCCCTGCACCCGCATAAACCTAAACCTGCTGCGTAAATAAGGTTCTGCTGTAACCACCTAAAGCGAAATGCGACGCTTCATGTTCTGCTACACCCAAATACACCCATACTGTACTGCCCACAATATCCCTCCATCCACAGATACAAAAACCGCAATCCCCTCCAACATCCACCTGCTTGACTGCTTAAAGTCTCATCCACACCCAAATCTCATTAATATTAATAAACTGCGATACCCATCCCTAAACGACGTACCGCTTATGTAACACGGTGTAGTTGTAGGCTGTACGTGCACTTCCTGTCACGTGACCTCCTTCCTCGTTCGCCTCGTGTCCGCAGAGCCGGCCGCAGCCCCGACCAACCTGCAGTTCGTGGAGGTGACCGAGGACCGGGTCACCATCACCTGGAGCGGCCCCGCCGGCGCCGTGTCGGGGTACCGCGTGAGCTACGCGCCCGTGGGCCCCGGAGGTACCCCTCAGGAGCAGGTCCGGCTGCCCGTCACGCGGAGCGCCTACGCCGTGGCCACCTCCCTGCGGCCCGGGACCCTCTACCGCTTCTACGTTTACACCGTCCACGAGGGCGCGGAGAGCCCCCCGCTGGTGGGGGAGCACGCCACCAGTGAGTCCGGGGGGGGGGGGGGGGGGGGGGGGGGGGGCCTGTCAGACTCGGGGGGTTCAAATCTGAGCCTCACGTTGGCACCATGTCTTCCATTTACAGTTTAAGTTTTTTTTTCCCCTGTACATGTCAGATTCCTTAAACACTTGTTATTGCGTGCAGGTGTCAGATCAAGTAAAAACAACGCTCCTCGTCACACAGTATTATCGCTCAAAGTTGCTGAGAGCGTATTTAAATGGTAAATGGACTGCATTTATATAGCGCTTTTATCCAAAGCGCTTTACAATTGATGCCTCTCATTCGCCAGAGCAGTTAGGGGTTAGGGGTTAGGTGTCTTGCGCAAGGACACTTCGACATGCCCAGGGCGGGGTTTGAACCGGCAACCCTCCGACTGCCGGACAATCGGTCTTACCTCCTGAGCTACGTCGCCCCTTTTTAAATGTATATTTAAACATGCGGTTTTTGTTTGGCGCTGCCAACACGCCGTGTGGACCGGCACCGCGTTTCCACCGCAGAAACTGACGCGCCGGGCGCGTTTCTCTCCACAGAGCCGGACGCCCCCACGGGCTTGAGCTTCACCAACGTGACGGACGAGGGCGCGGTGGTGATCTGGGCGGTCCCCAGGGCCAGCGTCACGGGGTACCGCCTGCTCCTGACGGAGGGCTCCAGCCCCAGGACGTTCCGGGTCCCGGCGACGCAGTCCCGGTACATCCTGCAGAGCCTGCAGCCGGAGACCGAGTACACGGTCACCCTGTACTCTGAGAGGGACGGCGTGGTCAGCGAGGGCGTCAGCAGCAGCTTCACCACCGGTGAGTGTCCCGCGTACTACTTGCAGGGGCCAGCAGCCGTTGCCCGATGACGTGCTACACTCTTCACTCTTTTATTAAAAAAAATTTTTTTTTTTAAAAACCCTTTTTCCTGTCACTTGTTACATGTTGCCCCATCCCTGCACTTCTTGGTAATTTGTATTTGTCCTAATCCTGTAGCTTATTCTTCTGCCTAGTTTGGCTTTGCAGATGTTAGACCAGGATAGTCTTCACTGTTCTCGGCTAGAAATAGCTGTACAAAATAAGTATTGTACCTTACTGAACCCGTGTTCAGCAGTTGTCTACGACCATGAAATGCACTTTTTTTTGTACGTCGCTTTGGATAAAAGCGTCCGCCAAATGAATGTGATGTGCTATTGACCGCCCAGTCGTGACACGGAGCGCATCTTTGCCCCGCCCCTCCCCTCTCCCAGCCCAGCCGATAGGAAACGCTCCTCGATTCCACACCGACGTCACGGACTCCTCCATCATCATCTCCTGGACCCCGGTGCCCAGTTACGGGTTCAAGGTGAGAGTGTGCCAGCCGTTTTGTCTTTTGCTGAAGCACAAAAAGTGGCCGTTTTTTTGCTCCTGGGCGTTCGGCAAAGGGCTTGACCTCTGACCCCTGTACGTGCTCTCTTCAGCTGACTGTGAGGCCCAGCCAGGGTGGCGAGGGCACCCGGGAGGTGACCTCCGACTCGGGCAGCATCTACATCTCGGGCCTGACCCCCGGGGTGGAGTACACCTACGTCATGCAGCCGGTCGTCAGCGGGCAGAACCACGGCCCCCCCGTCACCCGCCACATCACCACCCGTGAGACCCGCAGCTCCTCCCCGCGCCCTGTTCACCTCCGCACAGCACTGCCATCCCATCAGCACAGCCCACACTCAGCGCAAACATCTTTCCTGGACATATAGCCTACATAGGCTATATATCGTTTTTGCAATTTACAACATTTTGCGATAAATGTCGAACGGAAGCAGTGCAGGTGACTAACAAACCTGAACTCACAGTCAGGCCATATTTGTTCATTTTCATGCAAGTACCTCCCTGAGTACACACACAGCTTATTTTTTTTATAATAAACACAAGATACTTGTGCCCTATGTATTATATTAATGTGTGAGCTGCTATGGAGGCAGTGAGTAGGGCAAACAGAAATGTTCCGGTCTGCACGTGCTCACTGTGTTCCCCCTTCCCTTTCTCCTGCCCTGTAGGCCTGTCTCCTCCCACCGACCTCACCGTGCACTCCAACGCCAACACGGGAGAGCTCACGGTCCGGTGGAGGGACTCCACGACCCCCGGTAAACGCAGCCTCTCTCTCTCTCTTCCCCTCCGGCCGTTAGCCCGGTCAGGCTAACCTTGGCCCTCAGCCACCGGCCTTCTCAGGACGAGGGCTTCTTTTCCTCTAACACAGTTTTGGGTTATCCCTGCCCTGGGTCAGCTGTAACTATAAAACTGAGCGTAGCCATAGCATTTTAGAGCTAATAAAACTGACAAAGTTCAGAGTCAGCTTTATTGTGAAGCTAAAAAGCGTTTCATTCGCTCCGCCCTACAGACATCACAGGGTACCGCGTGACCTGCAACCCAACCAGTGGGCAGCACGGGAATTCTCTGGAGGAGTTCGTGAAGATGGGGCAGACCTCCTGCACCCTGGACAACCTGAGCCCAGGGGTGGAGTACAACGTCAGCGTCTTCACCGTGAAGGACGACATGGAGAGCGAGCCCGTCTCCACCACCGTCACCCAAGGTAGGCCGGCGTCCCGGTCCGCTAACCTCCCGCGCGCCGCCGGTGGCGCTGTCCCTCCCCCGTACCTGCGGCCATACGCGGAGAGCGAGCTGGGAGTGCCTCAGGAGCAACGACACCGTGTGGAGGAGAGGAGTATTACACATCAAAGCCAGGCCAAGCTAGAGCAAACCTGACTGCCCGCGTCCTCCGCTCCTCACTGGAGAAGGTTAGCAGAGGTTAGCGCATTTCACTAGCGCGGTTCCCATAATCCCCAGCGGCGAGACCCAGTGCTGCAGCCCCAGTGCTTCTCTGACCGCGTCCCCCTTCGCCGATCATGTGCAACAGCGCATTTGTTGTTGTGTCTGTGTTGTTTGCTTGCTTGCGTTTGAAGCTGTAATTGTGCCATTTTACTAACGTGTGTGTTCCCTGGCTGAATTCTGTACATCTAGAGAAGATTACAGTGCTGTACCCCCCCCCCCCCCGAGGCTGCATCATCAGCGCAGGGGCCTGAGCAGAATAAACAAGCTCAGCAGTCTAACTCCTGCACAATTAATTAAGCAGCTGATGTGATATTTCTGACATATTTTTTCAAAGCATGGCAGTTCATTTGAAAATGCTCCTAATTGACATCAGCAATTGTGGCTTTTACACAGTGCTTATTGGTTGTTGAATCACTATAATGTTTTGTATATACAGTGAGCTCCATAATGTTTGGAACAAAGACTTTTTTTTTGGCTCTGTACTCCACAATTTGAAATTGCAATCAAACAGTTCAAAGGTGGTTAAAGTGTGTTCAATTACTTTCTTAGTGCAGGTAGAGAGAGATTTCAGTGTCTAGTCTTGATTCTAGGCTTTTGATTGCCTTTGGAGCCTGTTATTGGCATTTGGTTTTGTTTGATATGTGGCAAAGTACTAAACACTTTTATTTACATAACATTAATATGTCCCAAACATTATGGTGCCATGAAAAAAGGGGGTTATGTATAAAACAAGCTGTAATTTCTACATGGAGAAACAACCAAAGTGTATAAAAATATCCTTAACTTAAAGCTGAGAATGTGCACTTTAACCACATGAGAATTGCTTGATCTAAAATTGTGGAGTAGAGCCAAATCAAGAAAACATGACTTTGTCCCCAACAGTATGGAGTTCACTGTACATATCCTTGCCTTTTAGTGAAAATTATTTGTGGCTCGATGATTTGAAATTCATAATACTACAACAGCAGTACATTTGTGATGAATGCACTAATTAACAAAGCTGAGACTGTCATAGCAAACCTCGTGTCATCCTCATGTCACATGATAACCTGGCCTGAATGACGCTGCGATTGGGTGCTTCGTGATCATGTTTAATTCGTAAACATCACCGCTTGTGTGCCTTTTTGTCTTGTTTGTTTCCCGTTTGTCTCGTGTTGTTTTGTCTGGCTGTTCGGCTGCACTCCTAACCCGCTAGACGTGCCCCCGCTCGCCGACCTCGACTTTGTCGAGGTCAACGACACGTCCATCTCCATGAGGTGGACCCCGCTTAACTATACCGCCGTCACGGGCTACCGCGTCACGGTAGTGGCGGCGGGCGAAAGCGTCCCCCTCTTCCGAGCTCCAGTCCGTACACTGTGTGCTGCCCAGCCGAGGGCTCCACCACGTCTCGGAAGAGGGGGACGCTTTCGCCCGCCGCCACTACTGTGACGCGGTAGCCCGTGACGGCGGTCAGCATTTCGGCTTTTCGGCGGGAAACCGGGTTCTAGGGGTTTTATAATGGGGCATGGGTTTTTTTGGAAGGGGAAAGGGTTTCAAAGTGGTTACAAAAGTGGTTCAAAGTAGGAAAGGGGTTCCAAGGCAGTGTAGTCTTCAGTTGATAAATCCAATTCCTGTATCTCATATGTGGTAATCTGTTAGCCCTTGGTAGTTTTGCAGAAGCGATTCTTTAGAGTTTAGTCTGAGCTCACATTCCTCCAAGGTCCTTAAGACTACATTTACACTGCAGGCCTTTACGCTCATTTCCAAATTCTTTGTCTATGTCCTATTTTTTTTGCCTGTTTACATCTACTTTTGAAAGTGACCCGTATTCGATACCCGTGTCAACACGGTGTATACTTGAAACCTGCATGTGAACACGAGAGTTTTGTTATCGATACGAAAGTAAACAACTACACTACCACGGCCATATCGCCATTTGCAACGAACGCAAAACGAGACAGAAATAATAATTAAAGCTTTTTAAATAATTGCTGCTTTTTAAAGCATGTTAGGTGCGCAACAAACATCTCCAGTATTTTGGCCTATAACAGAGTCTTCGCCCCAGAGGCCTACAAGGCACGAAAGCTCGGTAGCCTGTTCCCCCGCTGCCCTGAGCCTTCAGCCTCCACTTAACACCTTCTTTTATCATTAGCATTGGAGAGTGCTTGTGCATGTAGGCTAATTAACGTTACGCGCAATTCAAATGTGGAAAAAGTACGAGAATATCACATTTCGAATGACGTCGTGCGAAACGCGACGCCCGGGAAGTTCCGATCTGCGCGTTTAGACGACAGTCTCATTGGCGATTATCAGATTCCCGTCGGATTTATTTCCACGTATGAACGTGGCCCAAAACGGATCTGGAAATATCCCATTCTACGTGGGTGCTTCCCCCCGTCCACACGTTCATAACACACATCTGATCTGTGCCACGTGAGCCGAAAAATCTGAACTGGGTCACTTTTACCAGGCGGTGTTAACGTAGCCTTAGCGCTCCGTCTGGTCGGACAGCTGGCTCTACGACGGGCTGATCATTGTCGGTCGCCCAGGCTGACTCCCGTACGCTTACCAACAGACGTCGCGCGGTGTCAGGAGAAGACGGTACGCCAGAGCGTTCAACGTTCAAATTCAGTGTCTGCGGGATCCAAACTCGACTACCTGCAGATGCTATCCCGATCAAATTTGGATGATTCCGATCCGAACTGTTCAGGCCGCAGTCCTTAAATGCACCCCATATCAGATTTTATGAGAAACTGCGTTGTCAGTTGGCTCTTAAAAAGCCTCAAAACGTTTTTTTTTGTTTTTTTTAAACTTGTAAATGTCAGCAGTAGGGGCGTTTGAGGTGAATCTTTTATTTGACGCACACAGACGGAGCTGTGTGTCACAGTTCCAGTCAGCGCGCCGAGTGTCGCTCGGTTCCAGGTAAAAGCCGTTAATCATTAGCACAGCCAGCTGCGCGTGCGGTAAACAGCAGGGCTGACAGGGCCGGCCTGCCGGTCAGTGCCGTCTTCCCACCTGACTGACTGGCTGACTGAGGCGACCCTGCGTCCCCCCCCACCCCCCCCTTCTCCCCAAACAGCGCTGGACTCCCCCACCGGCCTGGACTTCTCCGAGGTGTACACCAACTCCTTCACCGTCCACTGGGCGGCGCCGCGCGCCTTCATCACGGGCTACCGGATCCGCTACCAGCCGGCCAGCGGCGGGCGGGTGAGGGAGGACAGGCTGCCCCCGTCCCGCACCCACTTCACCCTGACGGGCCTGGTGCCCGTCACGCTGTACGTCATCCAAATCTACGCCGTGAGCGGCTCGCTGGAGAGCCCGCCCCTCACCGGCCAGCAAGCCACCAGTACGAGCCCTTCACCCGCCTTCTGTCCTCTTCTGTCCACACTTCCACTCTCTGTCTATCCTCTTCTGTCTACACTTCCACTCTCTGTCTATCCTCTTCTGTCTACACTTCCACTCTCTGTCTATCCTCTTCTGTCTACACTTCCACTCTCTGTCTATCCTCTTCTGTCTACATTTCCACTATTTCTATCCTCCTCTGTCTACACTTCCACTCTCTCTCTCTATCCTCCTCTGTCTACACTTCCACTCTCTATCCTCCTCTGTCTACACTTCCACTCTCTATCCTCCTCTGTCTATACGTCCTCTCTCTCTATCCTCCTCTGTCTACACTTCCACTCTCTATCCTCTTCTGTCTATACTTCCTCTCTCTCTATCCTCTTGTCTATACTTCCTCTCTCTCTATCCTCTTGTCTATACTTCCACTCTCTCTATCCTCTTCTGTCTATACGTCCTCTCTCTCTATCCTCTTGTCTACACTTCCACTCTCTCTATCCTCTTTTGTCTATACTTCCACTCTCTCTATCCTCTTTTGTCTATACTTTCGCTCTTTACTGTCTCTACTTTCGCCTTTCTCCCACTTTCCTCCCCCTTCTCTCTAACCTCCGTTTCTCCTCTTCCCACTTATCCTTCCTCTTTCTCTCTCTATCTCTCCTGCCCTCTCTCCTCTCCTCCTTTATGTACTCTTTATACTTTCCCCTTTTTCATCTCATGTCTGTCGCTGCTCCCCACTCTCGCCTTCATTCCATCATGTCTCCATCCCTTCATCCTGCTCTCTCTGTCCATCCCCAGCTCTTTCCAGTGGTAAATGTTGTGTTTCTGTTTCATCAGTTTCAGACGCCCCTACTGACCTGGAGGTGGCCACCTCCACCCCCACCAGCATCACCATCCGCTGGGACGCCCCCCCTGTCACTGTGCGGTACTACAGGATCACCCACGGAGAGACAGGTCTGTGCAGCTTGTTCCATCATTCAGACACTTATCATTACAGTACTGCTGTGTGTATGGTGCTGTAGTCAGGCGTGTGTTCATTGCTTCTGTGTTAAAGGGACAGTCCAACCTTTAAATAATTGTCCAAAAAGTTGGACTATCCCTTTAAGTGCTTATAAGCATGAGTGACTTAATGGTAAATGGTAAATGGACTGCATTTATATAGCGCTTTTATCCAAAGCGCTTTACAATTGATGCCTCTCATTCGCCAGAGCAGTTAGGGGTTAGGTGTCTTGCTCAAGGACACTTCGACATGCCCAGAGCGGGGTTTGAACCGGCAACCCTCCGACTGCCAGACAATCGGTCTTACCTCCTGAGCTATGTCGCCCCTAATTAATGTCAATGTGTTTGGTTTAATTCTGATGCTCAACGGCAGTTAATTTGATTGTTAAATGTGTGTGAAAGTGCTTGAAGTGTTCGTTAATTCCATATGTTAGTGGTTAAGGGATGATAATCAGCTGTATGCTCGTTAGTTTCCCATGTCTGTGAGTATGACGGGGTTCCGTTAGTGTGGGTATTCAGGGAGTGTGTGTGTGTCAGTACTTTGGCATTAATTTGGATGTGGCTTCCTTCCTGTCCTAGGCGGACTCAGCCCCCCGAAGGAGTTCACCATCCCGGGCACCCAGTCCCAGGCCACCATCCACAGCCTGCGGCCCGGCACCGACTACACCATCACCGTGTACGCCGTCACCGGGAGGGGGGACAGCCCCGCCACCAGCACCCCCATCTACATCACCTACAAGACAGGTTCGCACCGAGCTAAACACAGACACGAGACAGGTACGCACTGAGCTAACTACAGACACTAGACAGGTACGCACTGAGCTAACTACAGACACTAGACAGGTACACACTGAGCTAAATACAGACACTAGACAGGTACGCACTGAGCTAACTACAGACACTAGACAGGTACGCACTGAGCTAACTACAGACACTAGACAGGTACGCACTGAGCTAAACACAGACACTAGACAGGTACGCACTGAGCTAACTACAGACACTAGACAGGTACGCCCTGAGCTAACTACAGACACTAGACAGGTACGCCCTGAGCTAACTACAGACACTAGACAGGTACGCACTGAGCTAACTACAGACACTAGACAGGTACGCACTGAGCTAACTACAGACACTAGACAGGTACACACTGAGCTAAATACAGACACTAGACAGGTACGCACTGAGCTAACTACAGACACTAGACAGGTACGCACTGAGCTAACTACAGACACTAGACAGGTACGCACTGAGCTAAATACAGACACTAGACAGGTACGCACTGAGCTAAACACAGACACTAGACAGGTACGCACTGAGCTAAACACAGACACTAGACAGGTACGCACTGAGCTAAACACAGACACTAGACAGGTACGCACTGAGCTAAACACAGACACTAGACAGGTACGCACTGAGCTAAACACAGACACTAGACAGGTACGCACTGAGCTAACTACAGGCATGAGACAGGTACACACTGAGCTAACTACAGACACTAGACAGGTACGCACTGTGCTAACTACAGACACTCGACAGGTACGCACTGAGCTAACTACAGGCACTAGACAGGTACGCCCTGAGCTAAACACAGGCATGAGACAGGTACGCACTGAGCTAAATACAAACACTAGACAGGTACGCACTGAGCTAACTACAGACACTAGACAGGTACGCACTGAGCTAACTACAGACACTAGACAGGTACGCACTGAGCTAAACACAGACACTAGACAGGTACGCACTGAGCTAAACACAGACACTAGACAGGTACGCACTGAGCTAAACACAGACACTAGACAGGTACGCACTGAGCTAAATACAGACACTAGACAGGTACGCACTGAGCTAAATACAGACACTAGACATGTACGCACTGCACCAAGTACAGACACTAGATAGGTACGCACTGAGCTAAACACAGACACTAGACAGGTACGCCCTGCACTAAATACAGGCATGAGACAGGTATGCACTGAGCTAACTACAGACACTAGACAGGTACGTACTGAGCTAACTACAGACACTAGGCAGGTACGCACTGAGCTAACTACAGACACTAGACAGGTACGCACTGAGCTAAACACAGGCATGAGACAGGTACGCACTGAGCTAACTACAGAGACTAGACAGGTACGCACTGAGCTAAATACAGACACTAGACAGGTACGCACTGAGCTAACTACAGACACTAGACAGGTACGCACTGAGCTAACTACAGACACTAGACAGGTACGCACTGAGCTAACTACAGACACTAGACAGGTACGCACTGAGCTAACTACAGACACTAGACAGGTACGCACTGAGCTAAATACAGACACTAGACAGGTACGCACTGAGCTAACTACAGACACTAGACAGGTACGCACTGAGCTAACTACAGACACTAGACAGGTACGCCCTGAGCTAAATACAGACACTAGACAGGTACGCCCTGAGCTAAATACAGACACTAGACAGGTACTCACTGAGCTAAATACAGACACTAGACAGGTACGCACTTCTCGCAGAAACCACAGGGCCCTCTGTACGCTGTAGGAATGGGGCTTTTCACCCCTCATCTACCCCTTTTTCTACCCCTTCTGTCCCGTGTTCAGTTTTATCAGATGGTTCGAGGGGTATTAGGATTAGGATTTTATCAGGATCCCCATTAGCTGATGCAGCTACTCTTCCTGGGGTCCACACAAAACACAAACACATGACAACAGATAAGACACTTACAGACAAAACAACCACATTGAAATACCGCTTTTGGAAAGTAAAATGCATGCCCCCTTTCCCTCTCTCTGTAGACATCGAGTCTCCCACAGACATGAAGGTGACCGACGTGAAAGACAACACCATCACGGTCCGCTGGACGCCCGCAAAGGGCCCCGTCACGGGATACAGGGTCACCGGGGTCCCCAAAAATGGCCAAGGTCCCTCTTTCTCCCAGGAGGTGGGCCCCGGTAAGCTCAGAGCCACGCATTGCGCTTCTGATGGCTGCACCGCACTATTGTGACAGACAGAGGGCGCCGATCTGTTCACCTAAATGTTTCTAATGGGGCAGCTGCACAGCTTTCCACCAGCCACTTCTGTCCCTGTGGTCAGTACTGTGGTCAGCGCTGTGTGCTGTGGTCAGTATGGTGGTCAGTGCTGTTCTGTGGTCAGCTCTGTGTGCTGTGGTCAGTATGGTGGTCAGTGCTGTTCTGTGGCCAGTGCTGTGTGTTGTGTGCTGTGGTCAGTGCTGTGTGTTGTGCTGTGTGCTGTGGTCAGTGCTGTGTGTTGTGTTCTGTGGCCAGTGCTGTGTGTTGTGTGCTGTGGTCAGTGCTGTGCGTTGTGCTGTGTGCTGTGGTCAGTGCTGTGTGTTGTGTTCTGTGGCCAGTGCTGTGTGTTGTGTGCTGTGGTCAGTGCTGTGCGTCGTTCTGTGGTCAGAGCAGAACGGTATGGTCAGCGCTGTGTGTTGTGTTGAGTGCCTTGCTCAGTCTCCAGTGTCTCCCCCTCACTCGCAGATAAGACAGAGATGACCTTCTCCGGCCTGATGCCCACGGTGGAGTACGAGCTGAGCGTGTTCGCTCTGGGCCAGAACGGGGAGAGCCCACCGCTCGTGGAGACCGCAGTCACCAGTGAGTCGACCGCACAGAGAACCCTCAAAATCCCAAAAAGCTCAACGCACTATCCTCCAGGATCTTAGCCGTGCCTGCTGAGTTCAGCTCAGTTTGCACAAACACAAATACATGACACCATCGCATACAGTGATAGCCGTCTAAACTCTACAAGCATTATTATTCTTCATCATTGTTATTATTATCATCATCATCATCATCCATCTCCGGGAGGGATGTTCTGGCTCGTGTTTTAAATCGTAGGAACTGCCCTAACTGCTGAAATTCAACAGTAAGGAATGTAAAAAATGATATGAACATTACAGCAAAACAGACTACAGCTAGAACAGTTACCAACAACAGTAAGCTGGTCTTGAGGACTGTCCTGCTCTGGGAGGTTCATAGGTCACTGCGCAGTGCCCCCTCCTGTCTGTGGATGAACAGAGCCAGAATAATCTGATAAACCACTCAGATTGCGAGGTGAGATTAGGTTGTTCATGCAGCATATACATCCTCATATTCCTGTCACCTCTCAAGGGAAACGGCAAACAAGCTAAATGCAACAGCGAGGTGGTCATGAGCCAGAATGATGGCCTGATACTGTGAACCCAATCAGAGTGTGAGGAGAGGAGGCTCCGCCCCCTAATGTTCCCTTCTTCCCTGACGCAGCCGTGGACCACCCCAAAGACCTGACGTTCTCGGACGTGGAACCCACGTCACTGCGCATCTCCTGGGACGCCCCCGACGGGGCGGTCACCTCGTACAGGGTGCTGTACTCCAGCCCGGAGGACAGGGAGCGCGAGCTGTACCCCGCCCCGCAGCCCAGCCAGGAGACGGCCGTGCTGCGGAGCCTCCAGCCCGGCACAGAGTACACCGTCAAGGTCATCGCCCTGCACGGCCGCAACCCCAGCCCCCCGCTGGTGGGGACGCAGGCCACCGGTGGGTACCCCGCACGCACTGGGTCACGCCTCGACCCCTTCACTAAAACACGAGGGGTCCTGTGGGGTGCGTCTGAGGGGGTTAGTTTAGGTCCCACACATACCAGGTCACGCCTCGAGCCCTTCAATAAAACACGAGGGTCCTGTGGGGCGTCTGAGGGGGGTTAGTTTAGGTCCCACACACACAGTCACACCTCGAGCCCTTCACTAAAACACCGGGCTCCAGAGTGCCGTGTCTGAGGGGGTTTACTGCCGTTATACGGCCTGCACACCGGCCCTAACCCTAAACTGTACCAGAGTCCCCTGGGCTGAGGTCCCCACCTCACCGAGCAGTAACTCCTCCGCTCGGTCATGTGACCGCAGCTATCTGAGCACAGGGTCGAGCCTGAGCAGCCTCAGCTGAACCCTCAGTCACATGAGGGACCGGCGCTCGCCAGATCTGCCACCGTTACTCACCTAAATCAGGTCCATGAGCATGTTTCTCCAGCACTGCAAGCCGCTCAGGAAGAGCGTCTGCTAAATGTGTGAAGGTCAGAGAATGACGAGCCTAGGAAATCACCCTGGATAAGTGCAGCCCCTGAATGGGTGAGCACCTGATATTATTTTAAATGACATAGGCCTACACCAGCCAAATGGAAGTAGGCTAGTTGTCCCATTTCATGATTCACAGCGTAAAGAAACACTTTTATTTTTAAAAAGGCAAGAAATAAGCCCTTAAAGATTCAAACTGCTTACTCTTTTTGCCCCACCTCCCTTCTTCAACAATCTTCGGAATGATCACTTGTTTCATATTTTGTGATGAGGAGGAAATGAAGTGAGATACTGTCAAATTAGCTGGTCAGCCATTTTACCATTAAGGAATTAGCCTACACTTGATGCGCATAAGAAAGTTATTGCAACAACGCTAATGGAAAACAAGTTAAATCAACATTTGATGCTAGGCTAACCCGCTTGCTACAGAGGGACACACACTATTGGTATCAGTCTTCTTGTATGAATCGGGGCAAGATAGCTAAAAAGCTAATTTCCCAAGAAAGTGCTCTGGTTGTTGGCTTTGGAAAAAAATCCTCCAACTCCGGTCACATCTGGCTCAAACCGGAACGGCCGTATCGCAGTATCCGCGTCAGCGATTATGTCTCTGATGGACTCAGAGACATCCGAGTCCCTGACAATGCCCTTTGATTCAAAAACAAGACTTTCAGTGCTGTCCATTTCTGTCCATCTTTCCATCTATCGACGTGGTGCTTGCCCTTTGAAGAGGTAATATCGCATAATGACATAATGGTGCGTATAATATGCCGAGGTTATGTTACTTAAGTCATCAACCTGCCCAGGGACTACAGATGAAAATTAGCCTGTACGGCTAAATCTGGCACATTTACACGGTGCATCGAAGTTCTCGTGTTTATTAATGTGCACTGTCCCTTTCTTAAATAAAATAAACCTTAAACCTTAGATTCGTGTGTTCTCTCCCAGCCATCCCGGCCCCCACGCACCTGAACTTCCCCAGCGTGGGCCCCTCGGACGTCGTCGTCTCCTGGCACCCCCCCAACGCCCGCCTCACGGGCTACCGCGTGGTCATCAACCCCAAGACCGCCACCGGCCCCGCCAAGGAGATCAACGTGGCCCCCGACACCACGCGGGCGTCCGCCACGGGACTCATGGTGAGGCTGACAGAGCCGCTCCCCCGCGCTCCGCGCTTCCCCCAGCCGCTCCCCCCCAAATGCAGCCTAAAGACTGGGGGGTCTGCTCACCAAGCCCCCGTTTCACAAAGCGGGGTTACCGGGTTAGCTTTAACTGCACCGAGTGAAAACCCGGAGCGCTTCTCAAATCTGGAACGCGGACTGAAGTAAAGAGAGAGCCGCTCCGGGTTTTACTCAGCGCGGTTGCGCTGCTAACTCAGAAACCCTTGCTTCGTGAAGAACCCCCCTGATGTAGCCTAATTAGAGGCTGAAGATTTAAAGTGACCTCAGAAACCACTCCACCAGAACATCCCTGACCAAGGGAAGCCACAGCAGCTGGGTTCTCATAATGCAGCCCAGGGGTGGATCAAAGGGATTTTGAAAAAAAGAAAATCACAAGAGACTTATTTATCCTCCCAATCTTCCGTTCTTTCATCCATTTATTTATTTATTTATTTGACGGGAATGTTACATTTTGTGCTGATGTAAAGTTTAGCCGTGTAAAAACGCATTGCTTAAGTGTTGCCATGCACTTGCCAGTCAAAAGCGGTGCCGCTCTGATGACGTCATGGTCATTCTCGTGAGCGCCGTCTCTGTCGCTCTCTGATGATGTCGTGCCCGTTCCCCCTGCGCAGGTATCCACCACGTATGTGGTGCAGGTCTACGCACTGAAGGGCTCCCTCACCAGCCGTCCCGCGCAAGCGGAGGTCACCACTCAGGAGAGTAAGTCCCCCGTTCCCCTGGCCACCAAAACCTAAAAATCCAAAATCCACTTGGTTATCCTTATGACAGTGCATACTCATATTGCAAGATTCTTAATTAGCCATTTTTTACTTGTAGTTATGCCTGATTATAAAGGCATTTGATTGGGTAAATATGGTTCCTAAGCTTTGATCTGAGGCTGATAAAGGGCCTGGAACTGCTGCACTGATCTGTCAGTCATTCCAGGGTTCAGCCCACTATCTGCATCTAACCCTTTGAAGGGTATGTTTTCGGGAAAAATTATTTTATATCTAGAAGTTTCTAGAACGCCAGTTCTGATTTCAGTTGCCAGTAGTGAGTGTTACATCGGCACTGGAATATTCTAATTACGTGTGTGTGTGATCTCACACCTTACGGGGTTACGTGTCTGTGAGGACTGTGTTAAAAGGTTAATGTAGTCGAAAAGGTTAAATTAGCCGAAATTCAATATAAAAATTTTAGTAATAAATAAAAACTTTGAGGAACGACGTCACATGGTGTGCCGATATCACAGGCCCACGTTCCCATCTCGGTTGTCTGTAAACGCGTGGTTCGACAGTAACCGACCGGTGTGTTTTTAAACTCTTCCTGCCGTAGACATCAGTCCCCCTCGCCGCGTGCGCATCCTAGACGTGAAGGACTCCTCAATCATGCTCACCTGGCGCTCCACTACTGCGCCCTCCACTGGCTTCCTCATTGAAACCACGCCCGTCACTGGCAGCCACGCCCCCATCAAGAGCACCATCTCACCGGAGCTCCGTTCCCACACCATCACTGGTAACCAGTACCCCGATGTTAACGCTGCTCCTACATCTCCCATTGTGTTATATCAGTCATATTACAACTGTTCATACGCCATCCCTGGTGTTATTACAGTGATATAACAGCTGCTACTAATCCCTGGTGCTACCGCAGTAATATATGGTAAATGGTAAATGGACTGCATTTATATAGCGCTTTTATCCAAAGCGCTTTACAATTGATGCCTCTCATTCGCCAGAGCAGTTAGGGGTTAGGTGTCTTGCTCAAGGACACTTCGACATGCCCAGGGCGGGGTTTGAACCGGCAACCCTCCGACTACCAGACAATCGGTCTTACCTCCTGAGCTATGTCGCCCCATAATATAACAGATGCCACTAAGAGTTTCTCAGAGTTATTCTCTCTCAGTCTCACACACTGTGGGCTGCAGGCCCATAGCTACTGCGTTTTGCTAATGGACAACGGCCGACTGTCCCGTAGGTTTGGAGCCGAGCACCTCCTACACCATCCACATTTACACCCTGAACGGAGTGGGTCGCAGCGCCCCCTTCACCCTCACCACCAGCACAGGTATGCCCTCCCGCCTCCCGCCTGCCTTTCCCCCCAGGTTCTGTGCCGCGCCCCTCTCGGTCTCCGCGGTGACCGCGGCGACTCTCCCGCCGGCCGGCCGGCCTCACGTTTCCGGGTTTGGGTTTTGCTCTCTGCAGGGAAGTCGCTGGTGGACGCTCCCACGAACCTCCGCTTCACATCTCTGACCCCCAGCACCGTCTCCTTCACCTGGACGCCCCCTAGCGCCCCCATCACTGCGTACGACGTCACCTATGAGGAGTCCGGGAGGTTCCCCCAGAAGCTCGCCCCGGCACCCCACTCTGGAAGCACCTATGCCACCATCACCGGTAAACCCACCCACCCACCCTGTCCACTCCACCCTAGAACGGCGTTTCACTGACTGAGCACACGGCTTTGACAGAGCCCAGAACCAATCTAAATGGTAAATGGTAAATGGACTGCATTTATATAGCGCTTTTATCCAAAGCGCTTTACAATTGATGCCTCTCATTCGCCAGAGCAGTTAGAGGTTAGGGGTTAGGTGTCTTGCTCAAGGACACTTCGACATGCCCAGGGCGGGGTTTGAACCAGCAACCCTCCGACTGCCAGACAATCAGTCTTACCTCCTGAGCTATATCGCCCCTATCTGCCTAACCGAGAGCAGCAGTTCCTCCAGTCAGGTTACCTCATCCAGATGTTTTCGTTTGGACGGTTGTGAATATTCTAGAGGGCAGCTAAATCACAGTCCAAAAGTTCAACACTTACGCTTCTATTCGGAGCCACAATTCACAGTTCAGTTCATCCGTATCTCCGTTTGGTGCTGCTCAGCCACTGCAGCTAGACGCAGATGGGAATCGTGTAAGCTATGGATGCAGTTCACTGACCAATCACAGAATCTGAATGTTAGCGCCACAAGCTTTCTTTTTTATCCACTTCATGCAACAGGTAGCCTAAATTCTGCCATGTCCAGGCAAGTAGAAATTTTATTTTGGGAACTTGCCTAAACAGGAAAGTATAAACGAACACTGAACCCTGTTAAACCTTTGTGTAAAGACACAGCTGATGCAAATGTATCTCCCACGAGTTTGACATGCCGTTGTTTTTTTTTTTGTTTCTCAGGTTTACGCCCAGGCACTGAGTACATCATTAAGATCACTGCCATGCAGAACACCCACAGAAGCGTACCTCTTGTGGGCAAGGCCAGAACTCGTGAGTACACACACACACACACACACACACACACAAATGCACACATAGGCAGGCACTTAAGCACACAAAAAACGTATGTACGTGCACATATATATGCAAACATGCATGCACGTGCAAACACACACAGACGATCATTATGTCACTGACAGGAGACTTTTAAAAAGGTTTTAAACGACGGGAGCAGCGTGGCGTTTGAAGCCTGACGTTATAACGCCATCCCTCTCAGCACAAGCACTGTCCTCCACACGCTTCCTGTCCGCACTCTGACCTCTGACCCAACAGCCACAGAGCTCTAAAGGAGACGGCTGCAGGCTCAGTAAGGTGGCTCTGCTTGCTCCACACTGCCACCCCTGGCGGTCCCTGGTTAATGCAGGCCTCCATCCTAACATCCTCCTTCCCGAACCCGTCTCTCCTGCAGAGCCCAGCACCTCCGTGCTGGTCCCGCAGCTCCCCAATCCCTTCCGGCCCGTCCCGGACATCCTGGACGTGCCCGAGGACGTGCCCAGCCTCAAGGACAACCAGGTGCACCTGGGCACCAACGGGCGCAACACGGTGGGCCAGCAGGGCCAGCACATCTACACCGAGTACCAGAACCAGGGCATCCACCGCCCGGGCCAGCCGCTGCCCCCACAGCTGCGCGAGCCCCAGGTCTACATCCCCCAGTCGGGCCCGGACGGGGCGCGTGTGCCCGTGGTGCGGGTCAACGAGAGGTTCTTCCCGGGCGTCGCCTTCGGCTTCCCCGGCAACGACAGCGGGCTCCCGCAGGAGGCCCTCACCCGGACCAGCATCACCTGGCAACCGCAGCAGCACAGCAACGAGTACCTGGTCTCCTGCCACCCCCTCAACCCCCACGACGACAAGGTGTTCCAGGTGAATACGAGCTCGCCGGCTACACACACACACCCGCACGCACACACGCACACGTGCACTCACTGAACACACACACACCCGCACGCACACACGCGCACACACGCACACGTGCACTCACACACACACACACACCCGCACGCACACACGCACACGTGCACTCACACACACACCCGCACGCACATGTGCACTCACTGAACACACACACACGCACATGTGCACTCACTGAACACACACACACCCGCACGCACACACGCGCACACACACACACGTGCACTCACACACACACACACACCCGCACGCACACACGCACACTCACACACACGCACATGTGCACTCACTGAACACACACACACGCACATGTGCACTCACTGAACACACACACACACACGGACACACACGTGCACTCACTGAACACACACACCCGCACATGTGCACTCACTGAACACACATGTGCACACGTGCACTCACTGAACACGCACACAGCTGCAGTAAAAAAAGGTAAGACCAACAGAAATTCCACGTTTGCTCACCACAGGCTCACCTGCCTGGGACCTCCACTGGGGCTACTCTCATAGGCCTGACGTCAGGGGCGTCGTACAGGGTGGTGGTCGAGGGTCTGAACGGAGAGCGCAGGAGCACCGTGCTGGAGAAGGTCATCACCATCGGCGACACAGGTACAGCGTCCCGCACAGCCGACCTCAGGCCCGGCGCTCACGGATCAACGCACCGTCACGTTCATTCTGTTCATATAATTGCATTACATTACATTACATTCATTTGGCAGACGCTTTTATCCAAAGCGACGTACAAAAGTGCATTTTCATGATCGTAGACAACTGCTGAACATGGGTTCAGTAAGGTACAATTACTTATTTTGTACAGCTATTTCTAGCCGAGAACAATGAACACTATCCTGGTCTAACATCTGCAAAGCCAAACTAGGCAGAAGAATAAGCTACAGTATTAGGACAAATACAAATTACCAAGAAGTGCAGGGATGGGGCAACATGTAACAAGTGACAATTGCAAGGACCAGTGAAACTCCTCGCTGTCAGGTGAAAAGAAGCGGCTGGCGACTCCACGTGTGTCGGAGGAGGCGTGTGGCAGTCTACGCCCCGCCCCAGACCGACAGAGGATAGCTCATCGACCAGGATCGTGAAACACTTGGGGAATTGGTATAACGACTAAATTGGGGAGAACATGGGAGAAAAAAAAATGACAATAACTGCAAGGAGGAAAATGAAGTTGCTGTAATGAGGCGAATCATTCCTGAAGCTGTGCTTAAAAATGCCATGCCGTACCACCTGCGGAAAGGCACAACATTTTTAAGCACAGCTTTATCGCCTAACGTTACTTTAGCTAACCCAAACATGTTCGCGTTTCGCCTACTCCGACTAAAGGAAGCACCACCTGTGCATGCGTCCCGTTTCGCCTACTCCTACTAAACGAAGCACCACCTGCGCATGCGTCCTACTAAACGTCCCTCTCAGGTCGTCCGTTAGTGAGTGAGTGAGCGAGTGAGTGACCACAATCTTCCAGTTACTGCGAGCCGTGGGAAAAAGACAAAAGATCACTTAACGCCCAATGGTGGCAGTTATTCTTATTAAGCTAAAATAAACCGTGATTCGTTACATCGTGTAGCCCTACCTGTCAATACATCCAGGTAAAACCATAATGAACAAAAATGCCGGATATCGGTTTTAAAACTCCAAAATGGACACGTTGGAATCACTGTGCTTTAACACCAGCAATAATTTATAGTGTGAGAATGGATCTACAGGGATTCTGATTTACTGACAGCGTGTTCCCCCTCCTCCCACCCAGTTTCAGAGGGCGTGGCCTCCCAGCCGGACATGTGCTACGACACCTTCACCACCACGTACCACCAGGTGGGGGCAGAGTGGGAGCGCATGTCTGACACAGGCTTCAAGCTCTGGTGCACGTGCCTGGGCCTGGGCAGCGGCCATTTCCGCTGCGACTCGTCCAGTGAGTGGCTCGGCCTTCCCATCATGCCTTTCACCCCACACAACCGGCTCTAGCCTGAGAAATGCGCACTAACAAGGAACTGTCCACACCTGTCCTGTCCCACAATCCCCACCCCTCCCCCATCCTGTCCCACCATCCCCACCCCTCCCCGCTCCCCCTCCTTTCTCTCAAACAGAGTGGTGTCATGACAACGGCCTCAACTACCGCATCGGCGAGAAGTGGGAGCGGCACGCGGAGAACGGTCACATGATGAGCTGCACCTGCCTGGGCAACGGGAAGGGCGAATTTAAGTGCGAGCCACGTAAGCTCCGCCCTCCTACACAACCATTGTCCAATCAAGAACAGCGTCATAAACCCCATGCATCAGCGTGAATAAAGTCCATTCGTGTTTAATGTCTAGGTCACCCTTTTAATAGAACACATTTTACTCACAGTGCATTCTGGAGAACATGCCGTCGTTGGGTGCATTGCATCTGAGTTTAGTGAGGTTGCACTTTAACTTTGCGCTGCTGCGTTTGGGTAAACAACTGATGCATCTGGGTTAAGCACTGACTGGTTTGGGTATAGTAATGATGCCTCTGGGTTTAGTGGGGATGAGTCGTGTTCAGTGCCAGTGCATTTGCTTCTGTGCAGACGAGTCCACCTGCTATGACGATGGGAAGACGTACCATGTGGGGAACCAATGGCAGAAAGAGTACCTGGGAGCCATCTGCACTTGCACCTGCTACGGAGGACAGCAGGTAAGACCTTTCCTTCTACCTGTGTGACAGCACCACAGTAAGTGTGACCAGTGTGAGGCTCCACCTGTGTACGACAGGTGTTTAAAGGTGTGTTGCGCTTCTTTGTGAATGTGACAGGTGTGGGGCTCTTTGTGAGCGTGACACGTGCCTAAGTGTGCTCTCCCCTCAGGGCTGGCGTTGTGAGAACTGCCGTCGCCCTGGCGGAGATGTGAACGTGGACCTCGTACATCCTGTTCGCACAGGCGTGGTAGACCGCTACAGAGAAAACACTCTGCGCAAAGTGGTGGGTCACCAATGAGTTTCCGAACCTGTCATTACAAGGCTGCATGCAAGACTCGTTTGAGCAAACAAAAAGCCAGCTACCCTACCAAACCCGTACCGAAATGTATCCTATATCAAAATAAACAGATAATCACCAGTAAATACAATCTACATCAAACCAAACACATCAGTGAAGACTGCAAGCACAGCACAGGTATTTGTGGAAACAACGTTGCTTACCTGCGCCCTGTTCAAGTACCAGAGCGGGTTTATGTACTGATCCCTCCAACAACAACCAATCCCACAGCGGTACCACCTTTAGCAGTAGAAACAGAATACGCGAAAATATCGTAAAACATCAACCCAAAGTTTAAATTAGGTGAAACAATCCAAAACAAAAACGAAGATAAACCAAACGCCAGATTTACCTAGCAATATGAAAGACTGAATGTTTTATTTCCTGTGCACAAAATAAACTAAACCCTCCCGTCGGTTCTACTTTCCAGGTGTTAGCGTTTAGCCACACTAGCATGCAGCTTTATACATGATCACCAGCAATCTATTTTGTACAAAACATGTAGCCTATATGAGCACACATACATTTATCATGTCATACAACAGCAATCAACGTTATTTGTAACACATGCTAGCAGTCAATAGCAGACAATCCCAACCCACTGGCCTACTGTATAAAATCCACGTATGGCAAACAAGCAGAAAAAAAAAAAGATCATGACCAATCCAAATGGATCCAACTGGATTAAAGCAAAATGCAAACTACAATACGTTTTTGGAGCCTTCTACTGAACTTATTTTCCAGTTAGCAGGCCATACGAGAGAAAACTAAAGTCACACAACCACAGCACAATGTTCACTCAAGGCAACATGCAAATCGTGTTCAAACAACCGCGATCCACTTGACCTCCGTTTCTGCAGACAGCGAGCTCAAACAGTATCCTAAGATACGCCCGACCACGACTGCAATAAAACCCAGTTTACTTACCGATTTGTGAGCTTTCATGTTTGTGTTTTCGTGCAGCTTGGCATGGTTTTTTCTATACAATTTGCGACTCGGGAGAAGTGCTCAAACGCGATCGAAAATGAAGGGTCTTCGTGCAGGCATGGCGTTTAGGTAGGCCTACTCAACGTGCAAGCTGTGAGAGGATCAGAAGTTGACGCCATTCATGTTTTTCCTTTGATCGCGAGGACAGCAGGCAACTGACATGCGCGGAGTAGCCTACACCTATTATAGGTTCGGCTCCAAATTCACCTGCATATCTGAGATGCTGAACCAGCAGCGAAATTTCTTCTTGCCAAAACTGAATGAGATTTAAATTGAACCATTACATTCAAAATGAATAACCAAAAGATTAGTTTATAAAATACATAAGCCTAAACTTTTTCTTGGCTATATCTAATTAAATGTGCGTCAGTCTTTCAAGGCGTAAAGACAGTTTTAGCAATTAGCCCAGTTTAATATCTAACGAGTAACCTAAAATATTAAAAAACTAAACTGTAAATACGGGATACATTCATTTTTAAATTAACCGTTCATTTGAAGAAGCTTTATTCGGTTATATTTCTGCAGTCATTTAGAAAGGGGAATTTTGAAATAGACTTCAAACTAACATTTTGAATGTAATTGGACAAATGGAATAACATTTGCTGGAATTGACCTACCACTACTAAGGAAAGGTGTAGTGTGGTGCAGAATGAAAAAACAGAGAAAGAACGCTGAGCTGACTGTACTTTTCTCTCTCCTGTAGAATATCCATTGCCCAGTCGAGTGCCTCAGACCAGAGCTACTTGCAGATGCTGACACAGACAATCCAAGGGAGTAAATGGACCACCACCACCCCCTAAGAAAACCGAAAACACAGCACCCTTTTTCCCAGGGCACTCCTAACTTGAGACCGTCCTAACACCTGTGTACCGTCATACACACCCCCTCATTCCCTGACCACACCCTTACCACGCCCTTACCACGCCCAGGGATCTCTACCCCACATCCCTCTGCAGCTCCACCTAAGGTGCTTGTTCAGAAAGGGCTTTCTTTGTGTATTTGTCATCTTGTTCATTTCAATTCTGTTTTTCCTCCCTCTTTGAGACACTGTAAAGAAAAAAAAGAGAAGAGCCCGTTCCCTGTAAAATGTCCCCAGTGTTTCTGCCCCCCAAGCCTGTGGAGTTTTCATTTTGGGAGGTTCTTGCCCCACAAAGATGCCTGTGGGTGGGCGGTAGTAGGGAGGACCCCTGTGGGTGAGTGTAGTGTAGTTTGGGGACCCCTGTGGGTGAGCGTTAGTGTTGTTTGGGGAACCCTTTGGGTGAGTGGTAGTTTGGGGGACCCCTGTGGGTAAGTGGTAGTTTGGGGGACCCCTGTGGGCGAGTGGATGGTAGTGTAGTTTGGCAGACCCCGGTGGTTGAGCATTAGTGTAGTTTGGGGTACCCCTGTGGGTGAGTGGTAGTTTGGGGGACCCTTGGGGGTGAGTGATAGTTTGGGGGACCCTTGTGGGTGAGTGGTAGTTTGGGGGACCCCTGTGGGTGAGTGGTAATTTGGGGGACCCCTGTGGGTGAGCGTTAGTGTAGTTTGGGGGACCCCTGTGGGTGAGCGTTAGTGTAGGTTTGGGGACCCCTGTGGGTGAGCGTTAGTGTAGTTTTGGGGACCCCTGTGGGTGAGTGGTAATTTGGGGGACCCCTGTGGGTGAGCGTTAGTGTAGTTTTGGGGACCCCTGTGGGTGAGTGGTAATTTGGGGGACCCCTGTGGGTGAGCGTTAGTGTAGTTTTGGGGACCCCTGTGGGTGTGAGCATTCAGGAACACCTCCCATCCCGTAACTCCCAATCTCCTGTCTGAAACAGTGGCCCTGTGCCTGCCGCATTCTGAAATATAACGATGATACTTTTTAGAAATGCCCTCTTATGTTTTTTTCCATACCGCCATACTTAACTGTCACACTGTTCTTTACTCACGTGAGGAAGCTCAGAAATGAAGGTCTGATTGTCTGCATATGCACGTGTTTGCACACACCAACCTTCCCCACGGGGTTTGTGTTCTTTGCTCGGTGCAATGGGCTCTTCTCAGAGTGTGGGACCATTTCTGACAGACACCCAATTTTCTACACTGATTTGGGTCGTGATTTTTCAGACCTTCAAATCTTTTATTTATCCCTTTTTAACCAGGCATTCTGTGTAAAAGCAAAAATTTGGGGTGTAAACTTTCTTTTTATTTTTATACTGTAGGCGCAAAAGTCTTTACTACTGTGGACAGAAATCCCCTTTTTAATAAAGTTCTACAAAGAACCAAAGTAAGCATATGATGTCTCATTTCTGATAATGAAAGATGCCGAGCACAAAGTGTGACCTCACTCATCATTATAAAAGCAACATTCAAACACAGGAAAATAAGATGGCCTCTCTCTGTCCATAATGGCCATAAGTTTCACAATGTTGACATTTACTTCTTCCTCACTCAGGGAACCTCAACAGCTCCACCTAGTGGTCACAGTGTTATTACAGCATATTTAACTTGGATTTCAGTAGTTAAAACCATAGAAACATTCCATGCAAGTTTAATAATTAAATAAAGACATCTTACTTCCCCATTTTAGAGTAAGTGATGAGGCTGCCCTCTACAGGATTCTCCCACAGTGACAGTTGTTAGTTTCTAGACACAGGCAGGAGTGGATCCCAGACATCGGTGCAAATGCTTTAGTTTTTGATGAGATTTTCATGATTTAGGGTTCTGCTTGGACTCAGCGCAACGCAGCAGTTTTATTTAACATTTGTGCATATAAAGGTCAAATGAATACATCTGGACTGCATAATGGCAAGCATACCAAATAAATGCTGAAATGCCTGAAAAACTGTTTGGAATATTTAGATTTATAACAATGCCTTTCAAGACATGATACCAGAAATTATTTTCAAAAAGGAATTAAAGGTTAAAAATAAAACGTCCTTCCACTATCTGATTAAATAACTTCCCTGCTGCTCCTACAGGCTGGCCTGCTGGGGGAAGATGGGATCTGTAGTTTTCTCAATCCCAGCTGTGCCTACAGAAGGCTTCCTCGAGCCGCACTTGGGAGATTTCCTGTGAAAACAGGCAGCCCCTGCGTTATAGCTCACACTGTAGTACACCAGTGTCATAGCACAGCTCACAGCCTAACAGACAACGCAGGTATTCTGTAGTGTAGTGCAGATGTTCTGTGATGCAGGTGCAGGTGTGGTATATAATGCAGGTGTGATGCAGGTGCAGGTGTGGTATATAATGCGGGTATGATGCAGGCGTGGTATATAATGCAGGTATGATGCAGGTGTGGTATATAATGCAGGTGTGATGCAGGTGCAGGTGTGGTATATAATGCAGGTATGATGCAGGCGTGGTATATAATGCAGGTATGATGCAGGTGTGGTATATAATGCAGGTGTGATGCAGGTGCAGGTGTGGTATATAATGCAGGTATGATGCAGGTGTGGTATATAATGCAGGTATGATGCAGGTGTGGTGTGGTATATAATGCAGGTGTGGTACAGGCGTTGTGCGGTGTGATGGGTAGTGTAGGCGCAGGTGGGTGTACCTGGCTGAGGACGGCGGCAGCGCGATGGTGCGGGGGCGGGCCGTCAGAAGCACCTCCCCCAGGAAAGCTTCGGTCATCAGGTTCTGCAGCGTGTTCAGTAGCACATCCTCAACCAGGTCAGCAAACTCCGGCAGCCTGAGAGAATATAAGCACATATACACACACAGTGCACTTTCTGTCCGCACGTTCTACCCTCTGTAGAGTAGCTTTTTCGGAACGTTGTTTCAAAATTCCAAGGCAGTGTTCTAGAACTCCCCTGCTTTCAATTACCAGTAGTGACTGTGACATCAGCATTAGAATGTTCAGTTAAGAACATTCTACTCAGATATTTGTGATCTTACACCTTTCAACACAAAAGTAATACTAACAAGTAGTAGCATACGCAGACCCTTAAAATGAGTTCTGCGCATTTAGTGAGTGCGGACCCGCCCTGCTCACCTGCGGATGGCCTCCTGTAACCCCTGCTCCTGGTCTGACTCATGCAGAGAGTCATTACTGAGCTGGGACTCGCTCATAGCATCCTCATGGAGCTGTGACTCATGCAGCGTGTCCTCTTGAAGCAGTGACTCCAGCAGTGTGTTCTGATGGAGCTGTGACTCCAGCAGTGTGTTCTGATGGAGCTGTGACTCCAGCAGTGTGTTCTGATGGAGCTGTGACTCGTGTAGTATGTCCTGACAGAGCTGTGACTCGTGTAGTGTGTCCTGACGGTGCTGTGACTCGTGTAGTGTGTCCTGACGGTGCTGTGACTCGTGCAGTATGTCCTGACGGTGCTGTGACTCGTGCAGTATGTCCTGACGGGGCTGTGACTCGTGTAGTGTGTCCTGACGGTGCTGTGACTCGTGCAGTGTGTCCTGACGGTGCTGTGACTCAGGGCTGTGGTCCAGAGAGGGCCTCTCTGCAGAAGAGAAGCGCTGGGGCCGGGATCGTATCTGACTGAAATAAGGCACAGGGTCTGCCGAGCTGTCCACTAAAGACTGCTGGAACTGGGGGTCATCCAGGAGGCCCCTGTACAAAAAACATATGTATTTATTACACACTCACATACACACAAACACATAAATACACACACGGTCACACACATGCAGGCACACACACACACACCTGCGCAATACACACAAATGCTCAGACACTCATAAATGCATGTAGACATAAGCACTACAGATACATGCTTATACTCACTCATTCACGCCCACACACACACACTCACTCTCACGCACACACACACGCGCACACACATGCACACACGCATGCACACACACACACAAAAGCCACACACACGCACACACACACACACACACATTTGTGGCTTACCTAAGGATGCAGGAGACAGTATGAGTGATGATCTCTCTTTCCGTACCATGGCTGAACAGTGATCTGTCCCCAGAGTGAGGGAGGCAGGGCAATTTAGGCTTCAGAGTTCTGTAAAAACATTTCTGATATCACAACACAGCACTGCACAGCTAAGCCTCATTCAAAATATAACAAAATACTCCTGCGCAGCTGAACCCACTGAGATTTTCCAGCAGAGATCTGTGTGGATAGAGGCTGAACGCATCCACAGACACAGGCACAGGGACACAACACACTAACGCACAGGCATATACCAACACACACAACCCCACCACTGACAGCAATAAGGCAGGGGCTACCTGTGTAAATTCCACACACAGGGCTACCTGTGTAAATTCCACACACAGGGTTACAGACAGGGCTACCTGTGTAAATTCCACACACAGGGCTACCTGTGTAAATTCCACAGACAGGGTTACAGACAGGGCTACCTGTGTAAATTCCACGGACAGGGTTACAGACAGGGCTACCTGTGTAAATTCCACACACAGGGTTACAGGCAGGGCTACCTGTGTAAATTCCACACACAGGGTTACAGGCAGGGCTACCTGTGTAAATTCCACGGACAGGGTTACAGACAGGGCTACCTGTGTAAATTCCACAGACAGGGTTACAGACAGGGCTACCTGTGTAAATTGCACGGACAGGGTTACAGACAGGGCTACCTGTGTAAATTGCACGGACAGGGTTACAGACAGGGCTACCTGTGTATGTAGTGCGTGTTGAGGCGGGAGGGGAAGCAGCTCTGGAACTCCAGGTGGGAGTGAGAGCGGGCGGTGACGCCCAGGTGCAGCAGGAAGGGGCGGGGCAGCTCCGGCCTCCTCCAGACCCTGGCGGCCCGTCCGCGGGCACGCCTCTCCTCCCGGCTGGGCCTCGCGCCCGTCACCCCAAACAGATCACCGTCGCTGCTGCATATGGGAGGCAGAGTCTGACACAGGGAAACAGAGAGAGAATTTGAAAAATGAACTTTATTGAACAACCTTTACCCTCACACCTGGCATCAGAAACATATCCTCCACACAGTCGTTATTAAATAAATCGCCTCTCCATTCAGCATCAATTCAATACCTGGATTTCTGGTGCCATATTCAGATATTAAATTGCAACATATTGTCCTGGCATGTACAAAAAGCATGTTTAACACTAAATCTTCAATATTATTTGGTGATAGGTTATAGGACTGAAAATAAAAAAGTGGATTCTATTTTCATCATTCTCTGAAATAGCAAGAGAGAGAGGGATGGGGCAGAGTGAGAGAGGGCATTAACTTTATTCATAAATGATTTAAATAATATTATTCATTTGTTATATTTCAAAGTTTTAATTCTTCATAGTCCTGTGTACTGTGTAACTCCAGGTATGACAGCAAACTCCCCAGGAGCATTCTGCTGGGGCTCACCTTGTACTTCCTAATTGTAGTGCCTGTGCTGTGTGCGGATGTTACACACTCCTACAGATGGAAAAAAATAAGCAAATATCAGTAGGGTTCCTGCAGAGCACGCTGTCAAAGAACATTGTCCGAAAAGAAGGATTCGCGTTCAATGTATTCATCGCTAACTTTAGGAAGTTAGCTTTAGGAAGAGGTGCACTTGGCGGTCTTTCTGGATATAGCAGATATAAGAGGATATGGATATGTGAGACATTACATTACTGGCATTTAGCAGACGCTCTTATCCAGAGCGACGTACAACAAGTGCATTAGTTCAAGGTGCAGAGGTGCAAAAGAAACACACTAGAGTGAAGAAAAGATCGTAGTGCCAGAAGTGACCACATAGATCAGGAACTTACGATGAGACTTATGCAGTGCCTCATAAAAGGTTGTTTGCAGGGTTTGTATGAGTCTGTGGGTACAGTGTGACTCGGGGTCTGAAATGGCGGTAAAGAACACGGCGGGCCGTGAGCGTGTGATCAGGTGGTCCCTCACCGGGGCGTCCTTCTCCAGGAGGGCGTGAGCGGGGGGCTCGATGCCCTGCTCTGTGAAGGTGAACTCATTCCCCTGCCTCTCTCTCTCCTTCTCCCACCGCTGCAGCTCGTCCTCATGCTGCGCCATGGCTCTCTCTGTGGTCACCTAGCAACGGGCCGCATGCTTAATGACATCACATGTTCACCCGTCACACAACATGTATCTACGTCACCCAGCACTTCACATATCTACCTGGGATTTAGTTCAACACTTTCAGTGACCGAGTGTGTGTGTGTGTGTGTGTGTGTGTGTGCGTGTGTGTGTGCGCAAGCATTGTGATTGGAGGTGTGTTGTAAGTTCTCACCTGGCAGATGAGGTCCAGCAGGTAGAAGCTGGGGGTGCCAGAGGCCTGTAAGGTGAGGATGCAGAGAGCACTCTGTCCTGCATCCAAGAGCCCAGAGTCAGGAACCACCTGCACCTGTAAATACACACCACATACAACACACACTAACACACAATGCCACATACAACACACACTACCATATTAAACACACAATACCACATACAACACACCCTACCATATTAAACACACAATACCACATATAACACACACTACCATATTAAACACACAATACCACATACAACACACCCTACCATATTAAACACACAATACCACATACAACACACACAATGTAATGTATATATATACCACATACAACACACCCTACCATATTAAACACACAATACCACATACAACACACCCTACCATATTAAACACACAATACCACATACAACACACACTACCATATTAAACACACAATACCACATACAACACACCCTACCATATTAAACACACAATACCACATACAACACACACTATCATATTAAACACACAATACCACATACAACACACCCTACCATATTAAACACACAATATCACATACAACACACACAATGTAATGTAATGTATATATATACCACATACAACACACCCTACCATATTAAACACACAATACCACATACAACACACACTACCATATTAAACACACAATACCACATACAACACACCCTACCATATTAAACACACAATACCATATACAACACACACAACCACCTGCACCTGTAAATGCACACCACATACAAAACACACTACCATATTAAACACACAATGCCACATACAACACACCCTACCATATTAAACACACAATACCACACACAACACACCATACCATATTAAACACACAATACCACATACAACACACACTACCATATAAACACACAATACCACATACAACACACACTACCACATTAAACACACAATACCGCATACAACACACACAACCACCTGCACCTGTAAATGCACACCACATTCAGCACACATACACATACAACACACACCGCCACCTGTACATACAGCCCAGTAAACACACACACACACACAGACCTGCTGGCTGCGGTCTTGGGGCAAGTTCCAGGTGTAGAGGACTCCCTCTGTGAGGGAGACGTTGGTGAGGAAGAGGATGCGGGTGCTGCGGGAGCAGACAGGGATATCTCCCAGAGAGACGCGCTCTTCTGACAGGAACACCAGCTGCACAGAGAGACCCACACAGCCAGGAGTGAGACACACACCCAGAGAGACACACACCAGGGGTGAGACACAGCCAGGGAGAGAAACACACCCAGAGAGACACACACCGCCAGGGGTGAGACACAGTATTGAACAAACAATCACACATTTCTAATAAACATCAGATTCTGCACACGCACAGTAAGTCCAGAAGCACCATGGGAAGGCATGAGAACCTTGTTCAGAATTCCCCTAATTCTGGGTACTAACATCTTGATGTTAGGCTAACTGAAGCACATTCCTGTAAGTGAGGGAGAGCTGGTGCGGGCGAAGCCTTCTCACCTGCCCAGGTAAGGCCACCCGCTGTGTGCTGGGCACAGAGGCGGGGCAGCCCTGGAGCCGCGCTGGGGGCACCTCCCCCGCGGAGCGGCCGTCCCACCCCCGGCCCTCGAACCGCACCAGCGCTGAGTCCCCCTCCAGCACGTGCACAGGGACGTCCACCTGGCAGGGCACAGCACAGTCACTGAGCGTACACTACACATACACACTAACGCACTCTACACATACACACTAACGCACTCAGCGTACACTACACATACACACTAACACACTCAGCGTACACTACACATACACACTAACACACTCAGCGTACACTACACATACACACTAACACACTCAGCATACACTACACATACACACTAACGCACTCAGCGTACACTACAGATACACACTAACGCACTCAGCGTACACTACACATACACACTAACACACTCAGCGTACACTACACATACACACTAACACACTCAGCGTACACTACACATACACACTAACACACTCAGCGTACACTACACACACACACTAACACACTCAGCGTACACTACACATACACACTAACACACTCAGCGTACACTACACATACACACTAACGCACTCAGCGGACACTACACATACAAACTAACACACTCAGCGTACACTACACATACACACTAACGCACTCAGCGTACACTACACATACACACTAACGCACTCAGCGTACACTACACATACACACTAACGCACTCAGCGTACACTACACATACACACTAACGCACTCAGCGTACACTACACATACACACTAACGTACTCAGCGCACACTACACATACACACTAACACACTCAGCGTACACTACACATACAGACTAACGCACTCAGCGTACACTACACATACACACTAACACACTCAGCGTACACTACACATACACGCTAACACACTCAGAGTACACTACACATACACACTAACGCACTCAGCGTACACTACACATACACACTAACGCACTCAGCGTACACTACACATACACACTAACACACTCAGCGTACACTACACATACACTACACATACACACTGACACACTCAGCGTACACTACACATACACACTAACGCACTCAGCGTACACTACACACACACACTAACGCACTCAGCGTACACTACACATACACACTAACGCACTCAGCGTACACTACACATACACACTAACGCACTCAGCGTACACTACACATACACACTAACGCACTCAGCGTACACTACACACACACACTAACGCACTCAGCGTACACTACACACACACTAACGCACTCAGCGTACACTACACATACACACTAACGCACTCAGCGTACACTACACATACACACTAACGCACTCAGCGTACACTACACATACACACTAACGCACTCAGCGTACACTACACATACACACTAACGCACTCAGCGTACACTACACATACACACTAACGCACTCAGCGTACACTACACATACACACTAACGCACTCAGCGTGCACTACACATACACACTAACGCACTCAGAGTACACTACACATACACACTAACACACTCAGCGTACACTACACATACACACTAACGCACTCAGCGTACACTACACATACACACTAACGCACTCAGCGTACACTACACATACACACTAACGCACTCAGCGTACACTACACATACACACTAACGCACTCAGCGTACACTACACACACACACTAACGCACTCAGCGTACACTACACATACACACTAACGCACTCAGCGTACACTACACACACACACTAACGCACTCAGCGTACACTACACACACACACTAACGCACTCAGCGTACACTACACATACACACTAACGCACTCAGCGTACACTACACATACACACTAACGCACTCAGCGTACACTACACACACACACTAACGCACTCAGCGTACACTACACATACACACTAACGCACTCAGCGTACACTACACATACTCACTAACGCACTCAGCGTACACTACACATACACACTAACGCACTCAGCGTACACTACACATACACACTAACGCACTCAGCGTACACTACACATACACACTAACGCACTCAGCGTACACTACACATACACACTAACGCACTCAGCGTACACTACACATACACACTGACACACTCAGCGTACACTACACATACACACTGACGCACTCAGCGTACACGACACATACACACTAACGCACTCAGCGTACACTACACATACACTACACATACACACTAACACACTCAGCGTACACTACACATACACACTAACGCACTCAGCGTACACTACACATACACACTGACGCACTCAGCGTACACTACACATACACACTAACGCACTCAGCGTACACTACACATACACACTAACGCACTCAGCGTACACTACACATACACACTAACACACTCAGCGTACACTACACATACACACTGACGCACTCAGCGTACACTACACATACACACTAACGCACTCAGCGTACACTACACATACACACTGACACACTCAGCGTACACTACACATACACACTAACGCACTCAGCGTACACTACACATACCCACTAACACACTCAGCGTACACTACACATACACACTAACACACTCAGAGTACACTACACATACACACTAACGCACTCAGCGTACACTACACATACACACTAACGCACTCAGCGTACACTACACATACACGCTAACGCACTCAGCGTGCACTACACATACACGCTAACGCACTCAGCGTGCACTACACATACACACTAACGCACTCAGCGTACACTACACATACACACTAACGCACTCAGCGTACACTACACATACACACTAACGCACTCAGCGTACACTACACATACACACTAACACACTCAGCGTACACTACACATACACACTAACGCACTCAGCGTACACTACACATACACACTAACGCACTCAGCGTACACTACACATACACACTAACGCACTCAGCGTACACTACACACACACACTAACGCACTCAGCGTACACTACACATACACACTAACGCACTCAGCGTACACTACACATACACACTAACGCACTCAGCGTACACTACACATACACACTAACGCACTCAGCGTACACTACACATACACACTAACGCACTCAGCGTACACTACACACACACACTAACGCACTCAGCGTACACTACACATACACACTAACGCACTCAGCGTACACTACACATACACACTAACGCACTCAGCGTACACTACACATACACACTAACGCACTCAGCGTACACTACACATACACACTAACGCACTCAGCGTACACTACACATACACACTAACGCACTCAGCGTACACTACACATACACACTAACGCACTCAGCGTGCACTACACATACACACTAACGCACTCAGAGTACACTACACATACACACTAACACACTCAGCATACACTACACATACACACTAACGCACTCAGCGTACACTACACATACACACTAACGCACTCAGCGTACACTACACATACACACTAACACACTCAGCGTACACTACACATACACACTAACGCACTCAGCGTACACTACACACACACACTAACGCACTCAGCGTACACTACACATACACACTAACGCACTCAGCGTACACTACACATATACACTAACGCACTCAGCGTACACTACACACACACACTAACGCACTCAGCGTACACTACACATACACACTAACGCACTCAGCGTACACTACACATATACACTAACGCACTCAGCGTACACTACACACACACACTAACGCACTCAGCGTACACTACACATACACACTAACGCACTCAGCGTACACTACACATACACACTAACGCACTCAGCGTACACTACACATACACACTAACGCACTCAGCGTACACTACACATACACACTAACGCACTCAGCGTACACTACACATACACACTAACGCACTCAGCGTACACTACACACACACACTAACGCACTCAGCGTACACTACACATACACACTAACACACTCAGCGTACACTACACATACACACTAACGCACTCAGCGTACACTACACACACACACTAACGCACTCAGCGTACACTACACATACACACTAACGCACTCAGCGTACACTACACATACACACTGACACACTCAGCGTACACTACACATACACACTAACGCACTCAGCGTACACTACACATACACACTAACGCACTCAGCGTACACTACACATACACACTAACGCACTCAGCGTACACTACACATACACACTAACGCACTCAGCGTACACTACACATACACACTAACGCACTCAGCGTACACTACACATACACACTGACACACTCAGCGTACACTACACATACACACTAACGCACTCAGCGTACACTACACATACACACTAACACACTCAGCGTACACTACACATACACACTAACGCACTCAACGTACACTACACATACACACTAACGCACTCAGAGTACACTACACATACACACTAACGCACTCAGCGTACACTACACACACACACTAACGCACTCAGCGTACACTACACATACACACTAACGCACTCAGCGTACACTACACATACACACTAACGCACTCAGCGTACACTACACACACACACTAACGCACTCAGCGTACACTACACACACACACACACACTAACGCACTCAGCGTACACTACACATACACACTAACGCACTCAGCGTACACTACACATACACACTAACACACTCAGCGTACACTACACACACACACTAACGCACTCAGAGGATCAATGTGAGCCACAGGGCCAGACCTGGCCAACAACATAGCAATATCACTAAAGCTCTAACGCAAGTTAGCCATGCTAACCAAGAACCAAAGTGCACATACCTAAATACGTACAGACTACGCACATAATATGCCGTAAGAAGAGAAATATAAAACCATAAAATATGATGTAAGACTATAAAAACACAATAACCTGTAGCACAACGTGTCCAGGCCGACACTCAGAAACATAAAGTGATGGTGAGACAGAGAGAGAGAGAGACGGGGTGATGGAGAGACAGAGAGAGAGGGAGACGGGGTGATGGAGAGACAGAGAGGGAGACGGGGTGACGGAGAGACAGAGAGAGAGAGAGACGGGGTGATGGAGAGACAGAGAGGGAGACGGGGTGACGGAGAGACAGAGAGAGAGAGAGACGGGGTGACGGAGAGACAGAGAGGGAGACGGGGTGACGGAGAGACAGAGAGGGAGACGGGGTGACGGAGAGACAGAGAGAGAGAGAGACGGGGTGACGGAGAGACAGAGAGGGAGACGGGGTGACGGAGAGACAGACAGAGAGAGAGACGGGGCGACGGAGAGACAGAGAGAGAGAGAGACGGGGCGAGCGAGGATCACGCACTGTGTAGGTCTTCGCCTCCAGGGGGGAGAAGATCCACTCCAGGCTGGCCGTGCGGCCGGACTGCACCTCCCCACGGGGGGTGAGGCACTGCAGAACCGGGTGCCCGAAATTGTCCTCCGTCAGCCGCTCCAGGGGCGCGGTGTCAATATGGAACCTCACAGGGACTGCCCCTCCATTATACAGCTCATACACCTAGAATAACACCCTCCATTATACAGCTCATACACCTAGAATAACACACTCTATTATACAGCTCATACACCTGTATAATAACACCCTCCATTATACAGCTCATACACCTAGAATAACACCCTCCATTATACAGCTCATACACCTAGAATAACACACTCTATTATACAGCTCATACACCTAGAATAACACCCTCCATTATACAGCTCATACACCTAGAATAACACCCTCCATTATACAGCTCATACACCTAGAATAACACACTCTATTATACAGCTCATACACCTGTATAATAACACCCTCCATTATACAGCTCATACACCTAGAATAACACCCTCCATTATACAGCTCATACACCTAGAATAACACCCTCCATTATACAGCTCATACACCTAGAATAACACCCTCCATTATACAGCTCATACACCTAGAATAACACCCTCCGTTATACAGCTCATACACCTAGAATAACACCCTCCATTATACAGCTCATACACCTACAATAACACCCTCCATTATACAGCTCATACACCTAGAATAACACCCTCCATTATACAGCTCATACACCTGTATAATAACACACTCTATTATACAGCTCATACACCTAGAGTAACACACTCTATTATATTGCCTATACACCCGTCGATAATATCATAATATCAATAGAAATAAATAATAATTGTAATCGTTAACATTAACAGTAAGCAGATGAAGGAGACTGAGAGCAGAAGGCACAGAGAAGGTTCTGGACACGGTCCAATCAGAGCTCAGCGCTGACGCTGCTCACCTGTTTGGGGGGGCTGAACCCCCCGACGGGCACAGGTGTGAAGGTGTGTCGGCTGGAGGGGAAGTGAACATACGGCCTGTCTCTCTCCACTGTCACGCCAAGGAAATTCAGCTGGGAGACAGGGGAACACGCGTGCACATACAGACATTACATTACATTCATTTGGCAGACGCTTTTATCCAAAGCGACGTACAAAAATGTGCATTTCATGGTCGTAGACAACTGCTGAACACGAGTTCAGTAAGGTACAATTACTTATTTTGAACAGCTATTTCTAGCCGAGAACAATGAACACTATTCTGGCCTAACATCTGCAAAGCCAACTAGGCAGAAGAATAAGCTACAGACTTACATACAAGCACAGTCTGTACTGCAGTTTGCATTCAACATTTATCTTATGCAAAGACAGGGTATGTAGAAATATGTTGCCCTTAAGTTAAAATAATATGACATACATATATATTCAAAGAATAAAAACAACAGATATTCATAGGATCATGAACCAGCCTGGTTCCAGCTCTACAGTGGGAAAGGGCTATAATGAGCCAGCCTGGTTCCAGCTCTGCAGTGGGACAGGGGTATAATGAGCAGGTCTGGTTCCAGCTCTACAGTGGGAAAGGGCTATAATGTGAAAGGGGATCTCACCAGGATTTCTCTGCCATGGGATAATTTCAGAAGGACTGGGAGGAGGTCACTTCCAGCAAAGTCATGCCTAAGAGAAGAAGAGATTATCTTAGCATTTGCTTATATCAAAACGACTGACTGCAGAAAACGTCTAAATCTGACTTCCATTTTAATTTAGCAATCTGGAACATGAATTGTCTGCGCCTGTCCTGACCTGTGAGTGAGCTGCACTGCCCTCTGCTGGCCAGGGTGCAGCGTTCCCGAGCGGGGGGAAACGGAAAACAGCCTGTGCTCCTGCACCTTCATCTGCTGCAGCTCCGCGGGGCTGAACTCCACGCTCTCCGCCCAGCACTCCAGCTCCAGCTGCTGGTCCTCCGGGAACAGGAAGCACCTGAGACAGAGAGCAGCACAGTGAGAGGGGGGGCGGAGCAGTGCTGAGGGGGCGGGGTTCGCTGTGAGAGGGGGCGGAGCAGTGCTGAGGGGGCGGAGTGTGCTGTGAGAGGGGGCGGGGCAGTGCTGAGGGGGCGGAGTTTGCTGTGAGAGGGGGCGGAGCATAACCGAGGATGTGGTGCTGAGGAAGAGGGACTGGCCTCTTACACAGACACACACAATCATTCGCACTCTACGCACACAAGCAAATACACACACACACACACCAGTCCACAGGGATGCTGCCCGGGTTCTCCAGCATGAGCAGCACACTGGAGGCTTCTGAGCCCAACGGTGCTGCACTGAAGCTGAAGTCCAACAGCACTGGAGTCAGGAAGCAGGGAGAGCCCTGGAGACTAGAGAGACACACCATGAGCCAATCATATACACACACACACATACATACACACACACTCACACACACACACTCACACACACACTCACACATTCACACACACACACTCACACACTCACACACACACTCACACACTCACACACACACTCACACACTCACACACACACTCACAGCATGAGCCAGACATACACACACACACTCACACCATGAGCCAGACATATATACACACACACACTCACACACCATGAGCCAGACATGTATACACACACACACACACACACACACACACACACACACACACACACACACACCATGAGCCAGACATATACACACACACACACATATACACACACACACTCACACCATGAGCCAGACATATATACACACACACACACACACAGCATGAGCCAGACATGTATACACACACTCACACCATGAGCCAATCATATACACACACACTCACAGCATGAGCCAGACATATATACACACACACTCACACCATGAGCCAGACATATATACACACACACACACTCACACCATGAGCCAGACATATATACACACACACACACACACAGCATGAGCCAGACATGTATACACACACTCACACCATGAGCCAATCATATACACACACACTCACAGCATGAGCCAGACATATATACACACACACTCACACCATGAGCCAGACATATATACACACACACACACTCACACCATGAGCCAGACATATACACACACACTCACACCATGAGCCAGACATATATACACACACACACACTCACACCATGAGCCAGACATATACACACACACTCACACCATGAGCCAGACATACATACACACACTCACACACACACACACACACACCATGAGCCAATCATATACACACACACACTCACACCATGAGCCAGACATATACACACACACTCACACCATGAGCCAATCATATACACACACACACTCACACCATGAGCCAATCATATACACACACACACTCACACCATGAGCCAATCATATACACACACACACACTCACACCATGAGCCAATCATATACACACACACACTCACACCATGAGCCAGACATATATACACACACACACTCACACCATGAGCCAATCATATACACACACACACTCACACCATGAGCCAATCATATACACACACACTCACACCATGAGCCAATCATATATACGCACACACACTCACACCATGAGCCAGACATATACACACACACACTCACACCATGAGCCAATCATATACACACACACTCACACCATGAGCCAATCATATATACACACACACACTCACACCATGAGCCAGACATATACACACACACACTCACACCATGAGCCAATCATATACACACACACTCACACCATGAGCCAATCATATATACACACACACACTCACACCATGAGCCAGACATATATACACACACACACTCACACCATGAGCCAGACATATATACACACACACACACTCACACCATGAGCCAGACATATATACACACACACACTCACACCATGAGCCAATCATATACACACACACACATACATACACACACACAGACACACACACACACACAAACGCATACTACACACACGTGTGCGCACACACACACACACACACAGCACATACTACACACACACACACAGACACACACACACACACACAGACACACACACACAGCACATACTACACACACACACACAAACACACACACACACACACAAACGCATACTACACACACGCGTGTGCATACACACACATACACACAGCACATACTACACACACACACACACACACACATACTACACACACACACACACACTCACACCATGAGCCAATCATATACACACACACACATACATACACACACACACAGACACACACACACACACAAACGCATACTACACACACGCATGCGCACACACACACACACACACACAGCACATACTACACACACACACACACACGCATACTACACACACAGACACACACACACACACAAACGCATACTACACACACGCATGCGCACACACACACACACACACACACACAGCACATACTACACACACACACACACACGCATACTACACACACATACACACACACAAACCATGACACAAGCACTGTTCAGACTTCCCTAAACATGAGCAGAACACGCAGTGACCGCTCCAGGCGAAACTGGACGCAGTGCAGCGGTGCTCCTATAGGGCTCATTATCACTGTGCAGGTGCACCTGTGTCGCGTGGGCACCCTGTAGGTGAGTTCGGGCGGGGTGGGGTCACGGCGCAGGTAGGCGTTGAGGGCGTCCAGGGAGAAGAGCCCCCACAGCTGCAGCTTGCTCAGGCCCGCCACGCCCCCGCTCCCCCGCGCGTCCGTCACCTGCAGCACCGGGAACACGCCCTCGGCCTTCACCTGGCACAGGCGCGCCGGCCCCGCCAGCTCTGAGCCTGAGGGAGAGAGGAACCAATCACGGCTCTCCTGAGGGAGAGAGGAACCAATAACAGCTCTCCTGAGGGAGAGAGGCACCAATCATAGCTCTCCAGAGGGAGAGACGCACCAATCACAGCACTCCTGAGGGAGAGAGGCACCAATCACAGCTCTCCTGAGG